>NW_015425775.1:0-1277 GCF_001527695.2 Protobothrops mucrosquamatus | reverse complement strand
TTCCTTCCTTCCTTCCTTCCTTCCTTCCTTCCTTCCTTCCTTCCTTCCTTCCTTCCTTCCTTCCTTCCTTCCTTCCTTCCTTTCTTTCTTTCTTTCTTTCTTTCTTTCTTTCTTCCTTGCATTTTATGAGAATTCTAGGCCATCCATCTGGGCCCTGAGATCAACATGGAAGCTGACCCTCGGCACAGCAGCCTATGTATTCCTCCCTCTCTGAAAATATTTATCTTTCAAGTATAATAAGTGAAGCCTCTGTGTGCTGCTCGTTGCTCCTCCGCGGGAGCGTCACCGGGGACACAAGAAAAGCTAAGCCAGCTTCTGGGGCCGGCCGGCCAGCCTGTTTGGAAACCGGAGTGCCCTCTGCGAAAACGGTTCCCAGGAGCAGCCATTCCTATCCACAATACACTCCCTGCGCCGGGCAAGGCCAGTCATAAAGCATTAATTTATTAAAAGATCAACAAATGAGCTTGTTCCTTGTCACACACACCCCCCCCCACACACACACCCAGTCTCCATAGCCCTCTCTGTGCTCTTTTGCTTTTTTAAAGAGCAGGTGATCACATTCCGAAGCCTATTCCGGGACTTCGTCCCTCCCCAATTCCACCATTTCTACTCTCTAAAAACCACACAGACCACGAGACCCACGTGGGATGTGTGAAGGCCAAAGAGAGGACCGATGGTTCCCTTTCTTTTGAAACGAGGCACTTTTGCACTGGAACCAACCAATGAAGAAATAATAATAATAATAATAACAATAATAATAATAATAATAATAATAATAATAATAATAATAATAATAATAATAATAATAATAATAATAATAATAATAATAATAATAATAATAATAATAATAATAATAATAATAATAATAATAATAATAATAATGATGGAACGCTGGGAGGCCGGGCAAATCATACGAGCATTGTATTTATTTGGCTAAAGGAAGTGGCCGATGGAATACGGAGTTCTGGAGAGAAATATTAGCCCCCCCACACCTGGGAGGTCTCCCCATCAGAGAGGGAGGGGGAAAAGCATGATGTTGTTACCTAGTTTGGTAATGAAATGTCTGCAAGAAAACCACCAAGCTCAGAGAGCACCCAGGACTCCACAATTCTCCTCCTCCTCCTCCTCCTCCTCCTCCTCCTCCTCCTCCTCCTCCTCCTCCTGCTCCTCCCTGCAAACCCCACTCCCTTCTACCACTGATGCTATTACCTAGTTTGGTCATGAAACGTCTGCAAGAAAACCACCGCGCTCAGAGAGCATCCAGGACTCCACAATTC
>NW_015425774.1:0-1277 GCF_001527695.2 Protobothrops mucrosquamatus | reverse complement strand
GGATAACCCTGATCTCTGGGGGCAGTTCATTCCAGAGGGTGGGAGCTCCCACAGAGAAGGCCCTCCCCCTTGGGGTCGCCAGCCGGCACTGTCTGGCTGACGGCACCCTGAGGAGACCCACTCTATGGGAGCGTACCGGTCGATGGGAGGTACTCTGCGGCAGGAGGCGGTCTCGAAGATATCCGGGTCCGATGCCATACAAATGCGATTTAGCAATTAAGGCAGTGGTGGCGAACCTATGGCACGGGTGCCAGAGGCGGCACTCAGAGCCCTCCCTGTGGGCATGCGAGCGTTGCCCAAGTCCTAGGCCTTCAGCTGGGTTTTATAAAACCTTTTTGCTTTAGGCCTCCGCCGCCGTGTACAAAAAAAAAGTTCAATCAATCAGTCAATTTCAACTTCTCGTGGAAAAAAAAGAGATGTTGCAAAGTTGGAATTGATTGATTGAACTTTTTAGTCCCACCCAGTCTGCTGTTACCACCGCAGCCACACCCACCCAATGGGCCACACCCACCCGGCACCCGACGATGCATAAGTGGGTTTTGGGTTGCAGTTTGGGCACTCGGTCTCTAAAAGGTTTGCCATCACTGAATTAAGGTGTGGATTAACAGCAGAAATCAGTCCTCATCCAAAGCTCACAGAGTGACCTTAGGCCAATCATCCAACCTACCTCATGGGGTTTTTTTTTTCAGGAGGGGGAGATGGGAGCACAGTATATATTACCCTGCATTTTTGAACAAAAATCTTATCTTAAAAGATTATGCATACACATGTAAGCTATTATAATTTTAAATATTGAACTGGAGAACATATAGATAAGCATGCTATTCCTACAGCATACTGCTATAGTACAAGAACACAGCTTTTGCTAATGTTGGTGTTATATTTTGATAGTTTATACCTCTTCAAAAGAAATAAACCTAATGTTTTGATTGCACACTTGCTTCAGATGTACAGTTGGCGAAATAACAGATGCAATGAAAAAGGTGTTTGGTGAGCACAGAGCCAGCGATCGCATGGTGAGTGGCGCATATCGTCAGGAATTTGGAGAGAGCGATGAGATTACTCAAGCCATCAGCAAGTAAGACATGTACTCTTTTCCTATGTGTTTGTATGTCTTATTTTCCAAGAGTTCAAATTCTCTACAGGTAGTCCTTGCCTTACGACTGGTTGCTTAGGGAAACAAAGACAGATCCCAAAAGGAACTTATAGCCCGGTTTCAAACTTCCAACGGCCACCCCCCCATGATCTCATGATTGCATTTTGGTGGTTGGCAACCT
>NW_015425773.1:0-1277 GCF_001527695.2 Protobothrops mucrosquamatus | reverse complement strand
TTTATTGAGATTGGCTCTAATAACAAAATCTCGCAAGTGAATATACGCAAATGAATTAGGAAGGTGTTTTCCGGAGCCATTCCTGAATGTTATCATTTATCTAATTTGTCTGTGCACAAATTAGTGGACTAATTGATAATGGACTCAAAATTGCGAGTCATAAATGACTTAATTTCTCCCACCTCAGTTCAAACTGCTTACTCTGGTGCCACAAAATTCTCTGGAAAGGGGATTCAAGAGAGATTCTGTGTGTCCAATACGTCCTTCTCCACCATCCTCTCCGCAAAAGATTTTATGGGAATATAAACTTGGAAAGGACAACAGGGAGGCTTCAGTGATACTGCAGTCAGTTGGGAGGGCACCATAGAACATCTCCAGATCTCCTGTAGGGCTTGTTCTGTAGATACACTACGATGTTTTGTTTTGTTTTCTTCTGGAGACAAATCCTTATGGGAAGGATCTGAGGTGAAAAGAAATTTGGAAACCAGCAATGCAGCCATCCTGTCTCCTGAAATGCGGTTGACCTTTGTAGATATGTCCACCCTCTTTGGAACGGGACAAAATATGAGTAATTCCTGGATCAGATTTTGGAGATAATTAAAATGAAACATGTCCAAGCATGCTTTGTCATCCATTCATGTTCTTGTTTATTTCCCATGTGCATAATCAACTTCACACAGACACACACACACACACAGAGAGAGAGAGAGATCTTTCTACATGCCCTCACTGGCTGTAAGTAAATAAGGACTTAATGGTGACCTTTTAAAATCCTGAAGTGCAATATTGTAGCAAAACAAAAAACCAGCACAAAAGCCTTCTAAGTTGCATCAGACCAAAGTTCCTACAACAGCCAACCAAATTCTCCAAGAAGCCCTATCAGCCAATTCTTGCCCCAATCCTGAAACATAGATTGTTGTCTGCAATTCAGCCACACTACGTAGCATCCGAGAGCCATTGTTAGGTCAGGTACAATTGTTTAATGCCTAAGACTGGTATACCTAAGTTTGACATCTGGCTGAAATCAATGGGCCCTGGAACTTCACTCAAAAGTTTATCTGTGGGAGGAAAAAAAAATATCTAAACCCATCTTCAGAATGCAACATGTTTCCATGACTTCCTTAACCTCATGAGTGGAAATGAGGATGGGGTGGAATAACATGGTTCTTACTCTGCACTAATTAATTCCCAAATAGAACAGTTCTGGCACAGATTACAAGCGCGATGCACTGCAGAAATGTACATCAATTAACACTGAAAACTTGATTTAACTGAAT
>NW_015425772.1:0-1277 GCF_001527695.2 Protobothrops mucrosquamatus | reverse complement strand
CCTGATCCTCGATCATGGCGAAAGTTGGGCGTTTAGCGGAATTCGACGTCTCTCACCCCGAGAGGTGGGAATCTTATGTTGCAAGAGTCGAGACGTACTTCCGCATAAACCAGATAAGGGAGGAAGGCTTAAAGGCTGCCACGTTGTTGTGCGTTTGTGGACAAGACGCCTTTGAGATCGCCGAGAGCCTAATCGCCCCGGACTCGCTGGAAACGGTGTCATACTCTGATCTGAAGAAAGTTTTAAAGGAACACTTCCAGCCCAAGCAATCTGTCATGGCTTGGAGGCACACATTTCAACAGAGAGATCAGCGAGCTGGGGAATCAGCAAAAGAATTCGTTGCGGCCTTGAGAAGAGCAGCTAAACCGTGTGATTTCAAGGACTTAGAGGAAAGACTGCGTGATCATTTTGTGTGCGGACTGAGGAACACAGACTTACAGCAGAGGCTGTTCGCCAGGGAAGACATCTCCTTCCAAGATGCTCTGCGAGAGGTTTCAGCAGAAGAAGCTGCAGGTGGGGCGGTCAAGAACATGTGGCCTAAGCGAAGCGCTCCAGAGACCGCCACTATCCACAAGGAAGACGTGCGAGAGGATTCGGAAGAAGATCCTGAAGAAGAGGTGGACAAGCTTTACCAAGCAGCTGGGAGGAGGTCCAAAGATAGTCAGGACAAGGGCCCAGCTGAGCTTTGTTGCCTCGGATGCGGTGGACACCACAAGCGAGCGGAATGTCGGTTCCGTTCTGCCATTTGCCGAGCGTGCGGAAAGAAAGGCCACATTGCTGCGGTCTGCCTGGGTCGACAGAAGGTACAACCAAAGGAAGAATTGAATCTGAAAGGTACCATGGTGCCCAGTCAAAACAGGGTGGGGTTCTGTGCAACACGGCGGAACATTTTAAGAATAGGCACACACAAACCCCTTAAAAAGAAACTATCTCTTAAAGTGAAATTGCAGGGAGTTCCATTGTCGATGGAACTTGACACGGGGTCTGCCCTATCCATAATTTCCCTCAACACATTTCACAAAATCTGCAGCAGCAGTGGCCAGAGAGTTCGTTAAGGCCCTCTAATGTAATCCTTACAGATTTCCAAAATTCTCAAGTGTGCGTTAAGGGGGAGGCCACCCTTAAGGTACAGTACAAGAATTTTGCAGGCCCCCTAGACGTGTTGGTTGTGGGGGGTGAGCGAACGAGTCTCATTGGACTCGATTGGTTTGAGGCCTTAGGAATTCAAGTAACAGGGCTACATAAATTGCAAACAGAGACCCTTGCAGACGTATGCA
>NW_015425771.1:0-1277 GCF_001527695.2 Protobothrops mucrosquamatus | reverse complement strand
CTAATTCTAGTCTCCATTTGTTACCTCTTGTTCTGCTCTGTGACACTTTGGTGCACAGGTCAATCCCCTCTTCTGTGTGACAGCCCCTCCAATTTTGAAAGAGTGCCATCATCTAAACACAAACTCTCCATGCGCCATTTTAGTCCAACAACTGAAGCCTCTGCAGCCCAACCAATAAACTGGCTCTTGTGCAGGCCAGTCTCTGTTCCAACAAATGCCCTGCAGGCAGTTATTAGAGCTCCCAGGCCTGTCCCTTGACCGGAAATTCTGTTATCTTTCTGAATATTATCACAGAGTCCCCTTGATCTCTTTCGAAAGCTCTTTGTAAAAAACAGTGGAAAACTTCTTTTTCAGGGTAGATCACACAGACCTTAAAAGAACTAAATATTTAAATTGAAAACCTCCACAGACAGGGCTGTTCCCTGACATGGGCAGAGAGAAACAGGGACGCAGCAGTCACCAGAGAGAGAATCTGGGCATGTAAGAGAGGCAGATTCAGGAGCTCCATCCCAAAGGAAGCCCACCTGGACAGGGCTGCCCATCGGCCAAGCCCACCTGGACGCCTCTCGGGTCTCCCTCACCCGCCTTCCAGACGCCCCTGGCCTCCTCCTAGCAGGGTCCCCGCCCTCGCCTCCAGCCACGCTCCCTCTGAGCCCAGAGCTCCCCCGGCCTCTTCCCCTTCCTCTGCAGGTCTTAAGCGGCCTTTGCAACAGAGCCAAGATGGAGGGAGAGAAGGGGGGGGGGGGAATAGCCAAACCTGGAACGCTTTAGAGCAAAATGCAGTTCAGTGTTGAAAAAAAGGACGGTCGCTGGGAGGCGGAAACGACCGGAGAGCATAGAAATCAGGGAAAACTCTCTTGCAGACGCCAAAGGCCTAGACGGGACAAGCGTGACTTCCGGCCTCCTATCGCGAGATGACGGTCAGATAGGCAGCCTCTGCGAGTAGAAAGCGGCATCTGTGGTGGAGGGAAGAGGAGTTGCAACCATCGAGTACTGCATTGCTAGAAAGGATGGAGGCGAGGAGAAGGTCAGAGCAACTTCCTCTTCCGGATCGCTCAGGGGAGGAAGGAGGCGTGCGGGGGGGGGGGAGGCTTTTGTGCTCTTCCCAGGGTCGAAGCAGCAGCTGGAAGGTGAGTCGAGGGCGGGTCGGAGGAGAAGCCGGGAGCAAGTCGGGCTGGTCGGTTCGGACGTTGCCCACCGCTGTACATCCGTGACGGTCGCAGCATCCCACCCTCGTGATCCCCGCTTGTGCCTTTCCCAGCCAGCTTCTCCTAAGC
>NW_015425770.1:0-1277 GCF_001527695.2 Protobothrops mucrosquamatus | reverse complement strand
AAATAGCAGTTTGGATATTAAGACTTCTTTTAGTTCTTTATAAAATTACCCAGGTGGTCCATCAGAGCAGGAGATTTTTCCATTCTAAATAGAGTTAAAGACTGCAGATTTCTGAACTACAGAAAGGAGATTCAAATTATTTGTACAAAGACCAGAGGGAGTAGTGACATGACAACATTAGGCACAGATTCATAACCTCCAGAGCCTTCATCAAAACTCAGTTTGATAAGCTAGTACTAAAGTCTCCTTCGAGTCCAGTTTCATTCCTTGTGATACCATGAGCATGTCCATATTGCTCACTTGGCAAAAATATGGAAGTAGTTTGCCTTTTGTCTTCTTTCTCATCCAAGAATTAACTGGGTCTAAACCTTCTTAGTTTCATGGACTCAGCCACAGCCAGCTAGATTCTTCCACCTACAACTGGATACAAATGACCTTTTGAATTTGCCACCAGACTTGGCTAGAGAAATGTCAGGTGGTGGGGATGTATAAGAAAGAAGCCAGCTAATGATTCACCCAAACACACTGGATAAAGGTACAAAGAATGATTAGATAACCAAGGAAAGCAAGATCAAGAGATGAATTAAAAGAACAGCGAATAACTATTGATTGGTGGCCATATATACAGATACAATCAAAATATAGCAAAGACATGGAAGAGTATGGAATAAGTCAGATACCACAGCAATTGGACAAAATACTGACAAACAAGGGAGGATAATTTTTAACAAAAACCTATAAACTCTTATTAGAAGTTGAATTAGAAGAAGAAATCGTAAAGGGTCCAATGATAGCATGGGCACAAAATATAGGTAGAAATATAGAATTAGATGAATGGGAAAGAATATGGAACAGAAATTACAAACTAACGCTGTCAACTGCATACAAAGAAAACCAATATAAAATGTTCTACAGATGGCATTTAGCACTGGCAAGATTGGCCAAGATATATAAAAATATGAATCCGGATTGTTGGAAATGCAAAAATAAAGAAGGAACATTTTACCATATGTGGTGGCAATGCCCCAAAGCAAAGATCTATTGGGAGCAGATAAGGAGATGGATACAGGAAATAACAAAACAACAAATTGAACTTAAACCTGAAATATTTCTATTAGGCATAATCAATCCAAAAATGGAAAAACAATTTCAATACATCATTATACATATAATAACTGCAGCACGCATTGCATATGCGCAATGCTGGAAAAGGGAAAACATACCAACAAATGCAATGATTATACGCAAGATATTAGATTGTGCTGAGATGAACAAAC
>NW_015425769.1:0-1277 GCF_001527695.2 Protobothrops mucrosquamatus | reverse complement strand
AATGTTTTTGCCTTCCATATCCTTGAGCATCACTGACTTTCCTTTCACTATAAGAACAGCATCACCTTCCCACTTCTTGTGCTTTTTCTTTGAGGCTTTGCACCATACAACGCTGAAATATTTGGTAAGGCAGATGGGCTCCTCTGGGTGTCTTGCTATTTCTGTTGCTGCTGGATCTGTAAGAATGAAGACACACAGGGGGTCTTGGAATTGTAGAGTGCACCAGGTACGCAAACTGAAAGACAGTTGAGCAAACCATGAAGCTGAATATTAGGTCAGCTTTTTAAGTTTATTCGTTCTGTGTGCATCAGGACAGCAGGATATCTTTTAAAGGGGGGGGGGACTTGTCTAAAGGAACTTGTCTAATAGCATCAGGAACAGAAGCTCACAAGTACGCAGCTATTCAGAATTCAGAATGATAGGATTACACAGTGTTTCTTCATGCATATCTATATATATACACAAACTTATTTACGCACATACATGCGGGGGAGAAGAGAGAGAGTTAAGAGAATCAAGGTATGTATAGCAGAACCTATATACAGAGCAATGTCTGGATTGTACCTCAAAACATTTGAAGACTACAGTACTATGTTATCTGCTCCTGCCATAGGTAAGCTGCTTTGACACAGAGGCAAGATACTTCTGGATGGAAAGGTACATAATGGGAGAGAAAAACATCAGCCAAAATATTTCAGAGACAAAAACCAGGCAAAGTGCCCACAATGCAGTCTACTCGAAATAGTTTAAGCTTTGTTTATTTAAATATTTATTTTACTGAAGTGCTCAGTCTCACAAGCAGATCACAATAACATTGATTCCTGCCATCTATTCATTGTCAGGAATATATGTGGGCAATCTCATGATCTCTTCTTTCTTGGGAGAGATTTTACAAGCACAAATCCCGCATCCAGCCATTGATGTCAGCCACAAAGTTGCTTCTGTTTCTTCAGGGACATCTTCAGTTCACCACATCCTCAATGGATGTCCTCAAGAATGACATTTTCTCTCCAGTCATCTGGCATTTCATCAGTTCCTCACAGTTTTCCAAAGACAATATAAAAAGGTTCATCTAAATCAGTGGTTCTCAACCTGTGGGTCGGGACCCCATTTGGGGTCGATCGACCATTTCACGGGGGTCGCCAAGCAAGGCTGTCCGCCATTTTTTTTGTCCGCCATTTTTCCCCCCTTTTCCGGTGGGTGCCTTACCTCCCTTGGGCTGGGCCAGCTGGTGGTCGGCCTGCTCCGTCTCTGCCGCTTGCCAGCTACGCCTCGGC
>NW_015425768.1:0-1277 GCF_001527695.2 Protobothrops mucrosquamatus | reverse complement strand
GCCATTGCCTGACCTGTAAATAATTTACTTAAGCCTATTTTTGACTGAAGGCCAGATTAAACATATTATAAAATAAATAGCATAACATGCCCTGATTTATTCTTAATCTTGTCTGTCTAATATACTTGTGTAGAACACTCTTCTTTCTCTGTTACAGATACTTCATCAAAAATGGGTAAGAGGTAGTTTGTATGCAACCGAAAGTCTAGAACTGCACTATTAAAATTTGATGGGCGGAGTTTTTTTTTTTTTATAAAACAGATTGAGAACAGGTCAGGTGCCTTACATTTTGCTTTAAGATTTAAAGAAAGATTATTTAAAAAACATTCACATTTTGTAACATTGCTGTGCCCAGTATAACCCTGAAAAGCCTTAAATAGTGGAACCCGTTTTGGGCTCAACGTAGGCTCAGGTCATATGTAGGCACTTTTTTCTTTCCCCAGTCACTCCACTTCTTAAGGTGCCAAGAAGTAGTGACTATCAGCTTTGTGCTCTCAAAGAACTAATGATCTTTTGGACTCTGATTGAGAGCTATCATTTTCAAGCCCTCTGGATAAGTCTTTGCCACCAAGGGACTGGAAGTCTTCTACCCTCTAACTGGAGATTGTCAGTTTCTCACTTTTGGGTATTACTGTCACAGTGAAGTACTGGTTATCTTCTGTCTATTGCATGGGCATACAGTTCCTTCCCTTGGAGACTATTACTTATCCAAACATGCACACAACTATACCTATACATGCTACATTTCATCACTCTGGCCATCCAATTTGTATACATCTAAATCAGTGGTGGCGAACCTATGGCACGGGTGCCAGAGATGGTACTCAGAGCCCTCTCTGTGGGCACGCGCGCTGTTGCCCCAGTCCTAGGCCTTCAGCTGGGTTTTATAAAACCTTTTTGCTTTACGCCTCCGCCGCCATGTGCAAAAAAAAAGGTTCAATCAATGAGTCAATTTCAACTTCTCGCGGGAAAAAAAAAGATCTTGCAAAGTTGGAATTGATTGATTGAACTTTTTAGTCCCACCCAATCTGCCGTTACCACTGCAGCCATGCCCACCCAATTGGCCACACTCACCCAATTGGCCACACCTAGCCACACCTAAAAGGTTCACCATCACTGATCTAGATTATATTCCCCTTTGTTCTTTTTCAAGAACCAAATGGTTCTTGATTGTTCTATACCCATCAATGGAAAAGGACAGGAAAGAGAAGACAGCATAGGAAAGGGATAAGAAATGCAAAGGGGTGGGGGGAATCATAGACTCATAGGATTGGGAG
>NW_015425767.1:0-1277 GCF_001527695.2 Protobothrops mucrosquamatus | reverse complement strand
TGCTGCTGTTATACAATACAGCATCAAATTCATTTCTTTAAGGTCCAAATTTTCCATAATGCCCAATAAAAATAATTGCGGTGTAAATTTTATCTTTTTCTTAAAAATCTGTTGGATATTCCACCAAATCTTAATCCAGAAAGCCTTTACATCCCTACATTTCCACCAAATATGATAATAAGTTGCATCTAAGTTACCACATCTCCAACATTTTGGCTGCAAATTTGGATACATGCAAGACAGTTTTTGGGGATCTAAATGCCATCTGTAAAACATTTTATAAAAGTTTTCCCTTAAATTCTGTGCTTGGGTGAACTTGACATTTCTTACCCAAATTACCTCCCATGTATCTAACATAATTGGTTCTTGAATATTTTGAGCCCATTTAATCTTTAACTAGTTCTGTTTCCGAATCCAATTCTATTAAAACACTATAAATTCTCCTAATATGAGCTCTACTTTGATCTTTAATCTGCTTTATCAAGTTCAGATCTTCCAAAATTAACCCAGGCTTTTGATATATACGCCACCTCTCAACCAACTGACCATATAAAAACCAGGACTGGAGAATATTATCTTGTTTCAAGTCATCCAATAATTTAAATTGCCAGTCCTGTCCCCTTAAAGTAAGTAAATCCTTATAAACAATCCCCTCCAATTTAACTCCCCTTGTAATTCCTTGTATTGCATGTTCCGGAATAGCCCAAATTGGGATTTTAAGACTTAATTTATGATGATACTTCTTACAATATGAGACTTAAAAACTTGATCAACCTTCTTATCAAAAAATAGATAGGCATGCCATCCATAAAATAAATCCCAACCTTCAAGAATCAATATATCTCTATTAGTTAAATTAATCCGATCACTAATCCAAGTTAAAACCACCGCATCATAGTATAATTTTAAATTTGGGGCTTTGAGTCCCCCTCTTTCACGTGCATCTTGCATAATTTTAAATTTAACCCTCGGCTTTTTACCTTGCCAGATAAATCTATTGATACCTCTTTGCCATTCATCCAAATTTGAATCCTTTTTTAAAATAGGTATCATTTGAAACAAAAAAAGAAATTTAGGAAGAATGTTCATTTTAACTACTGAGATTCTACCTAGCAAAGATAACTGTAACTTTTTCCATTCCTCTAAATCCTTTAGAGTTTTTATCCATAACTTATCATAATTATTTTTATACAATTTAACATTAGAGGCTGTAATATAAACACCCAAATATTTCACCTTTTTAACTATTTCAAAACCAGTTAAATTAGTTAAAGTCT
>NW_015425766.1:0-1277 GCF_001527695.2 Protobothrops mucrosquamatus | reverse complement strand
GAGAGAGAGAGAGAGAGAGAGAGAGAGAGAGAGGGGAGAGAGAGAGAGAGAGAGAGAGAGAGAATTTCTGAGATCAGCCCTGAGGGATTTTCACCTGCTGACAGGGAGCCTTTCCTCTCTAGATCATCCAAAAAGCCATTGTTGAAGAGAGAAAATAGCGCATCCAAAAAAAGACTGAAAAGAAGGAGCTGCTTCTTCTTTACCCTTCATATAAAGTGTGGATTTCACACTTTCGCCTTGTGGCAGACCGATCAAAGTGAATTAAATAATCAAATTTGTTAATTCCCATTTTAAAAAGCATATTTTCAAAACGGCGCAATGAATGGCAAGAACACTGGATTTAAAAAAAACCCCAATGTAAAACAGAGTTAGGGAGGTCTTATGGTAAACAAAAAGAGACATTTTTTTCCTAGGCAGGAAAAGGAGCGAAAGAAAGGGGGCAAATGGATCAGTCTCCAAGGAAAGATTTGGCCTGAAGGCTTTGAATTAAAGTGGTTCGGAGTCTCCTGGCGTTTCTCCACATTTGATTTCAGTGCCCAGGGGAGACCCTTAAAATGGGAAGCATCCAGAATCTGATGTGCAAAAATGTAACAGAATAACAGAATAATACAGCTGGAAGGGACCTTGGAGGTCCTCTAGTCCAGCCCCCTGCCCACGCAGGAGACCCTATACCACTTCAGACAAATGGTTCTCACTGTTAGGAAATTGCTCCTTAAATCCAGATCTCTCCTTAATAAATTTCCATCCGTTGCTTCTTGTCCTGCCTTCAGGGGCTTTGGAGAATAGCTTGGCTCCCTCTTCTTTGGGGCAGCCCCTCAAATACTGGAAGAGGAGAAAGGAATAATAATCTGTGGATTATGTTTAGTAAGCCTCTCACTCACATCTTTGATAGTTGTTCCTGGGAAACAGTTTGACTGTCCATTCTACAAATTGCTGGTTCAGTTCCTCTGAGCAATGAATCCTCAATCACCAACACAGGTCTTTGTTTATCTTAAGGAAGTCTGGTCTGATTTCTTTTTCTGCAATTGGTACATTTGGTGTTGTCCCTTTTCCAGGTGCCCACAGGCTCTCTTCCAAGGGGGGGGGGGTATTACTGACAGGAGCCCCAGTCTTCTCTGTGTTTGAGACAGTTCCTCCACCGACCTATTCTTTATGTGCCCCAGAGGAGGAACAGGAGGGGAAAAATCTGCCCTTGGAGATCGAAGCCACGGGAATCCCGCAGAACCAATCTGGATAACTTCCGGAGGGGGAAAGGCTCAGTGGGAGAGCTATCTAGG
>NW_015425765.1:0-1277 GCF_001527695.2 Protobothrops mucrosquamatus | reverse complement strand
TCCCTAAGTTCTCATGAAGATAAAAGGGGAATTGCATGAGACTTGCAAAAGTCTGTTACATAACCTTATAATAAAAATAGTATTGGACTTTCCTCATCTTATATTTCCTCATCTACTCTGAAGAGCTGGTAAAAAGATAGATCTCCTGTTTCTGTTTGAATCCATATAATAAATTCAAGTTCACTACTTACTTTGATAATTAACTAGTTCCCTTTTTAGAAAATCCTCAATCATCAGTAGCCACCATTGAAATAAAGTGACCCTTTAGGTTGTTAAAAACATGGTTTTATGCATAAAAGGTTGGCAGTTCTAAATATATCTAGGTCCATATCGTGTTTATGATCCTGTTTATGGATTACATGAAACATTCTCAAGTTTGCTTAGTGCTTTGGATTCTTTGTTGTTAGTTGCAAAGTCATGTCTAACCCATCGCGACCCCATGGACAACGTTCCTCCAGGCCTTCCTATCCTCTACCATCTTCTGGAGTCCATTTAAGCTCACACACTGATGCTTCAGTGACTCCATCCAGCCACTTCATTCTCTGTCGTCCCCTTCTTCTACTGCCCTCGATCTTTCCCAGCATTAGGCTCTTCTCCAGAGAGTCCTTCCTTCTCATTAGGTGGCCAACGTACTTGAGTTTCAACTTCAGGATTTGGCCTTCTAAAAAGCAGTCACAGTTGATCTCCTCTAGGACTGACCAGTTTGATTGCCTAGCAGTCTAGAGGACTCGCAGGAGTCTTCTCCAGCACCATAGTTCAAAGGCCTCAATTCTTTGGTGCTCAGCCTTTCTTAGGGTCCAACTTTCACAGCCATACATTGCAACTGGGAAAACCATGGCCTCGACTATACATACTTTTGTTGGCAGGGTGATGTCTCTGCTTTTTATTTTATTTTATTTATTTATTTATTATATTTTTACCCCGCCCTTCTCCTTGCGGACTCAGGGCAGCTAACAGCCTAATAAAAACAAATACAAAAGTACAAAAATACTACCATTAAAACGTAATTAAAAGGAAATATTAATTTGGCCTTTGTTATTTTAAAAATTGTTTTAAAACCCAACTAAAAATACCCCTTAGGCCAGTCCTGCCAGCTTAAATAGCCATGTCTTGAGGGCGCGGCGGAAGGAAGGGAGATCAGGGATCACCCTGATCTCTGGGGGTAGTTCGTTCCATAGGGTGGGAGCTCCCACCGAGAAGGCCCTCCCCCTGGGGGTCGCCAGCCGGCACTGTCTGGCTGACGGCACCCTGAGGAGACCCACTCTGTGGGAGCGTAC
>NW_015425764.1:0-1277 GCF_001527695.2 Protobothrops mucrosquamatus | reverse complement strand
TCTCACCCTCACGGCTTCGGCCATGGGGGGGATGAATATAGTCACTGTCTTGAGGATGGGTGCGATGCGTCCACTTACCAGGGGTTCGCCCTCCGAGCTGTCATCTGAGGCGTCCACCGGCCCTGCGGTGTAGGCTGGGGTTCTTTCCCCCTGCTGAGCAGAGGTGGGGGATTCCACAGCTTCCATCATTCTCATGGCATATTCTTTTGGCTTAGCTGGAGGCTTTCCGGAGTTACTGGCCGGTGATCTGTTTGGGTTGTGTTGGGTGGCTCTTGAGCGGCATTCTACAGCTCGGTGCCCTTCTTTCCCGCACTTGAAACACCCCGGTTGCTTCTTGGCCATGGCCAATGGTTTCACTGGTTCGCGTGTCAGCTCAGGTGGTGAGCGGCTCCATTGTTTTCCTCAGCGGTGCCTCTTCAATATGTCGATCTCTGCTTCCTCTGCCAAGACGTACCATTCCTCAAGTTGGTGTGGGTCCCCTCGGGGCAGGCAAGCATCATATAGGTCATAATTTAGTCCGTCTTTGAAATGGCTAAGGAGGATGTCTTCTGGCCAGTTCAGTTTGCTGGCAATGGCCCGGAATTCTTGTGTATATTCGGCTACCGGGCGTTTGCCTTGCCTCATCATTTTTATCCTTTCGCGGGCTTTGCGATCAGCCAGGGGGCCCTCAAATCGTCTTCTCAGGGAGGACATAAAACGGTTGAAGTCGTTGAGCTCTGGGGCATTGGAGTCGTGTAAGTTCACCACCCAATCTGCGGCCGGCCCGTCTAAGGCAGATTGCACAATCCGGATACGGGCTTTGTCGCTGGGGATGTCCTGCCCGTATTCCTCCATGTAGCTGAGGACTTGAATTAGGAAAAACCCCAAGCGTGTTGGTTCCCCTTTGAATTTCACCTCCAGCGGCGGACGTCTTTGAATGGATTGGTGCCTTCGTTCTCAGTGGTAGTCTCTTCCATTCAGATTTCCATCTGTGGTTCGGCGGAGAGTGGGGACTACTGGATCAGCAGATGTCCCCGGGGCTGCAGGTTCCACTTCCCCTTCGTTGTCTCTCCCTTTGTGGCTCCAGGAGCTGGGGCGAGCGTAGGGCTCAGGATTCTCCTCTCCTAGGGAGCTGAGAGTTCGCTTCATTAGGTCGATTGCTTTCTCTAGGATCCAGCCCGAGTACGGTGCCCAGCTCCCTTCCTCTTCACTTGCGTGCAGGGATTTCTCCATCTCCTGCTTCCATTCTGGTTGTTTGGGCCCCCGTCTCAGAGTCACCTTTCTTGATTTCTTTCCCC
>NW_015425763.1:0-1277 GCF_001527695.2 Protobothrops mucrosquamatus | reverse complement strand
CAATATGCTCCACATGGGGCTGCCCTTGAAAACCATCCAGAACCTACACCTGGAGGGTAAAATGCAATTGCATGAGTGGTAACACTGCCTATGTCATCACTGCTAAGTGAGAGGCATTGGCTGCAGATGGATCTGGGTGCAATTTATGGTGCTGGTTGCTACCTATAAATTCATTCACAACACAGGGCCTGTTATCTGAAGGACTACTTACTTCTAGTTGTTTCTGCCCACTTGGTACATTCGGGCAGAGCAAGTGCATTCAAGGTCCCCTCTATTAAACATTGTCATCTTGTGGGACAAGTAAGTGTGCCTTTTCTGTTGCTGCCTCGACCTCCAGAATATCATCCCCCCAAAGATACACACAGTGCTCTCTCTCCTGGCTATGGAAGGCCTTTAAGATCTGGTTCTGTTCCAAGGAATAAATGTGTGTGTGTCATATTTTTATTGCTTTGGTTGTTTTTAGTTCAGGCTATTACATTTTATTTTAAATTGTATATTTTAATGTTGTAAGCTGCTCATTTACTGGAATAGACAGACATAATAAATAGGAATTTTCAAAAAACTGATGAAAACACTTACAGAGCGTACAACATCAATAACTGGAGCTAGTCCTGCTGGATTTTTAGCATAATTCAGCCTTGTCTGCTCACTAACAAGCGTCCAGAGCTTATCCAGATTCACTGTCGGGCAGAAGTGCTGGTTCTTTTTCAAGTGGTAATGTCTCATACCAACCTTTCCAAAATAACCAGGGTGGCTAGTGAAAAAAAATTACATGCAAAGTAAATTTATTAGGCAATGCATTATGACATTCAATGGTAATCTTAACTAAAAAATACAAAATTCTATCTATCTATCTATCTATCTATCTATCTATCTATCTATCTATCTATCTATCTATCATTCATCTAACTTATTGGCCACCCATCTTACCACAGGGCAGTGGTGGCGAACCTATGGCACGGGTGCCAGAGGCGGCACTCAGAGCCCTCTCTGTGGGCACGCGCACCGTCGCCCCAGTCCTAGGCTTCAGCTGGGTTTTATAAAACCTTTTCACTTTAGGCCTCCGCCGCCGTGTGCAAAAAAAAAAAAAAGGTTCAATCAATCAATTTCAACTTCTCGCAGGAAAAAAAAAGATCTTGCAAAGTTGGAATTGATTGATTGAACTTTTTAGTCCCACCCAGTCTGCCATTACCACCGCAACCACGCCCACCCAATGGGCCACACCCACCCAATGGGCCACGACCACCCGGCACCCGACGATGCATAAGTGGGTTTTG
>NW_015425762.1:0-1277 GCF_001527695.2 Protobothrops mucrosquamatus | reverse complement strand
GGCTCAGCTTGGAAACCTCTCCCTTTCCCCTCAGCATGGCTGGCTCAGGAATTGTAAAGTGGTATTCACACTTCACCTGATCCTGATTCTCTCCCTCTGTTAATGCAGCCCAGCACTGTGTTGGCCTTTTTGGCAGCTGCAGCACACGGCTGGCTCCTATTTAAGGGATTGTCCACTAGGACTCCGAGGTCCCTCTCACAGTTACTACTATTGCACTTATGTATTGCAACTATAGAAAATTAATAAAAAATATGATTAAAAAAAATCTCTCGAGTTGGCCTTCAGGCCTTACATCATTCCTGAGTAGTAGCCAGTGTCCAGTGGCACTGAGTTCCAGAGGTTACACCTTATACAAAAGGAAGCTTCCTCTCACTGAGAATTCGAGAAGGTTTTCCCAAAAACTTTCCAGCGCAAATGCTGATGTTCTTCAAACATTATCTGCATATTTCAATATCTGGTGAATTTGCAAATGTGCAGAACCTCCCATTGGATAGGCTGGATTCGCTTAATGACCACACGGTTCGCTTAACAACCGTGTGGTCCACTTAACGACTCGCTTTTCAGCCATCGTAAAAATTATTTTAAGAGCAACGCGGGCCACGCAGTGACTGTTTAATGACCGCAAAGACTTACAATCAAAATTCTGGCTCAAATTGCAGTCATAAGTTGAGGACTCTTTGTACAGAGAGTCCCCGTTTAGTGACTACAACTCAGTTGTTAACGGAATCGGTCACTGAGTGAAACCGTGACTGCGTTTATGATGTGATTTCAGCTTTCCTCGGCTTTGCAAACCCACAAAGGGCGTAAATTTAAGGGCTGGTTGTCAAGTTAGGTTTTCCTCGCTGTTGTAACCGCAAAGAGTCGCCAGACAAGGCCGTTGCTAAACAAGGACGACCTGTACACATCTATTTCTAGTACCAATATTTGTTTTATAGGCGGACTTTCCAGTTTGAAAAGTTCCTCCCCTTTTTGTGTGCAAAGGAATTGACGCAGAGTTTCGTATTCCGAATCTGTAAAACTGGGAATAGGGAAAATTTTCAGAAACGTTTGGGAATATTCATCTCAGGTCTCGCCTGGGCCTTAAAAACCTTTGGTGCTGCACGAGACGGAGACTTACCAAACTCTGGGTGCAACAGGAGGGGGGGCTTTGGAGGAATCTCGGGGCCACTGTGGTGCACCGTTAACTTGACACGTGGAAAGAGGGTGAAGGGTACGCTGTGCAGGTCCTCAGATTCCGGAGGCTTCTCTCTCGCAGGAGAACTGGAAGGGAAAAGCAG
>NW_015425761.1:0-1277 GCF_001527695.2 Protobothrops mucrosquamatus | reverse complement strand
CTACAACATCCCTAGGCTGATTCTTCTGACGTGCAACCCATGAGTTTACCCTATATATTTTTTCAATTTCTCCAAAAATAATTTCAGGATTGCAGTCAAAAACCAGGGCAAGTGCAGCTGATATTTCCTCTTTAAGTTTCTCCTGTAAGTCCTCTTTTAACCCTCTAATTCTTATGGCATGTTCCATCTCTCTAAATTGAGACATCACATTATCATTTTGTAATATCTGCACTTCTTCTTCAACCTTTCCCATTCTCTCCTCCATTCTCTCCTCCATCCCCTCCATCTTCTCCCCCACATCATCTATACGTTCATCTATACGATCCATATGAGAAGTAAAACCTTGAAAAATTTGAGATAAGTTCTCACACAATTCATCATTTTTCTTTGCAAGAAGTTCTTCAGTTTCCACTCTCATTTGCTGTATAATTTGCTGTGTTTGTTGTGTCATTTGTTTTGAGAGCTGTGCCAAAGAATCTTGTAAGTCCTTGAGAGTAATATAGGGAGGGGGAGAGGGTGGGGGTGTTTTAGCTTTCTGCTGTGGTGTTTGTACAGCTGGGGATGAGGCAGGAACTTTAGGTACTGCAGAGGTTCCACGTTTAGAAGCCATTATAACTTATAGATAATTGTAAAATTTTCTTTAAAAGTATCAAAAGTCCATGCAGAACAGCAGTCATTTAATTAGAATTTTTCTAAATTTTTTCTTCAATTTTTCTGTATTTTTTACAGTCTGTTACAATGTAGCAATCCACAACCGGAAGAGAAGTGAAAGTTTTCCTTTAGAACAAAGAAGCGGTTTAACCGCAGCCATTTTTTTCTTTAAGTTTCACTTTCAACTTGAACAATACAGAAGATGTCTTTAAAAAGATCGAGTTAGAGTTGAAACTTTATCCAAAAAATCAGCGTTCCTGGTAAGCTCTGTCTATTAGAGCTTTACTCACAGTTAAGATCTTTAGCATTGGAGGTGGTAACGGCGTCTTGCTTCGTTAGAACGAAGACGTCCCGATCTATGGAGATGGCTGTGAGCTCCGGCGGAGTTCACACCTACATCTCCCTGAGAGCCCTCAGGGAGACTAGGGAACTCTACGCCTACTCACCAGCAGCTCACCTTCTTCCCTTCGCCCGAGAAGAAGGCTGAAGCCGGCAAACAGCTGATACGCACTGTTTTGCCGGCTTTTACATAGAACGCTGACGGGAGGCTGTCAGATTGCCTCCGTCGGCCGCCGGCAGCCACCAGAAGTCCCCCTCATCTAAAATATTGATGAAGATATTGAAGA
>NW_015425760.1:0-1277 GCF_001527695.2 Protobothrops mucrosquamatus | reverse complement strand
CTTTATAAGGTATTGCAGAGGCTAGGATGGAAGGAAAAATGGAGCCTGTAAAAGCTGAAAATGGACTGACAAAGACTCAAGAAGAAGATTTGGATTTTAAGGAAGATATCTGGAAGGATTGGCGGCAAAAGCGGAAACTGGATTGGAAATATCTAAAGAAATTTTACAAGGATACAGAGAAGAGGTGGTGATGGACTCAATTGTGACTTTGGGATGCAATTTTAAAGAAATACTTATAGAAATGGAAAATTATAGTATTGCATATTAGGAGAAGCAGCTGGGGGATTTCTTAAGAGTACCTTGTGATGTAATAATATAGGTATTTTTGTTCGAGATATTAAGAGATTAATTTTAAAAATTTTTGGAGAAGGAGATGAGATCTGGTGGAGGTGTGGATTCGAAAGGGATTTTTGAAGAGATGCTATTTTTGATGTGATTAATCAATACATTATAAAATGTTACTTTTGATATGACATATTGATAAGGTGATATATCTAACTTTGGGATGTAATTTTAAAGAAACACTTATATTTTTGCTCGAGATATTAAGAGATTAATTTAAGAAAAAAAAATTTTGGGGGGAGAAGGAGATGGGATATTCTGATGGAGGTGTGGATTCAAAAGGGTATTTTGAATTTTAGTGGTTAAGAGATGCTATTTTTGATGTGATTAATTAATACTTTGGGATGTAATTTTAAAGAAATATTTATATGATTAAAAGGGTTCTGAATTATAGTGGTTACTTTAGTTACATGCTAACTTGTATTAATTAATATTGTGGGATGTAATTTTAAAAGTGTTCTGAATTGTAATGGTTATTATGGTGGAGTTGTGGAATTATAAGGGATTTCTGAAAAAAAAAATATATATGGAAAATTATAGCATTGTATATTAAGGGGTAGAGGGATTATTGTTTATTATAAAATGTTACTTTTGATATGATATATTGATAAGGTACTTTGGGATGTAATTTTAAAGAAATAACTTTAGTGGTTACTTTAATTACATGGTAACTGGCATTAATTAATATTGTGGGATGTAATTTTAAAAGTGTTCTGAATTTTAATGGTTATTATGATGGAGTTGTGGAATTATAAGGGATTTCTGAAAAAAAAATATTTATATATGGAAAATTATAGCATTGTATATTAAGGGGTAGAGGGATTATTGTTTATTATAAAATGTTATGATATATTGATAAGGTGATATATAATTGGTGATTGAAAGCTAAGAATTGAAGAGAAGGCAAAGTTTTTTTTTCTTTTTTTTATTAAGAT
>NW_015425759.1:0-1277 GCF_001527695.2 Protobothrops mucrosquamatus | reverse complement strand
TATGGAAAAACAGTGAAAAGAATTCTAAAATGTCAGTAGATGACTCTGAATCAATGCAAAATATGCAAAATAGCTTTTGTTTTAAATTTAAAAAGAGGAAGTTAACTTCTTTAGTGTTCTTTGTAAATTAAAACTTAATCAAGTCAACAACATGGTTAGAAGAAAATGAAATGCATATATTCCGCTGCCCCGCCCCCCCCAAAAATAACTAAAGGAAGAAACGACATAAAAAGAATACAGAGCACAGTACAGATCGTTCTTGTTTACAGGTAATCCTTGATTTACAACCATTTGTTAAATGACCATTTGAAGTTACAATGGTACTGAAAAAAGTGACTAAGTGAGCAGTTCTTTCACTTATAACCGTTGCAGCATCAGTCACATGATCAGACTTCCGTTGCTTGGCAACCAGCATGTATTTATGATGGTCACAGCATCGTGAGGTCCTGGGACAATTATCAATTACAACCTTACGAGGGAATGTCTGACAAGGAAGTCAATGGAAGCCACATTCACTTAACAATTACATGGTTCACTTAACAACTGCAATGGTTTGCTTAACAACAGTGGCAAAAAAAAAGTTGTGAAATGCTTCGCAATGGAAATGTTGGGCTCAGTTCTGATCGTAAGTCGAGGACTTCCAATGGTTACCATAATTAGGACCACCATTTGGTTGTTAAGCAAAATTGTTAAGTGAAACTAAAACTGTGCTTGTATTCTTTCTACAGCTTTCCTTTGCTTCACAGACCTGTGAAGGTTGTAAATGTGAGAATTGAATGTAAATTTGCTTTTTTTTTAATCACCATCATAACTGGGAACAATCACTACGTGAGGCAATCACTAAATCAGGTCTGTTTTTATTCCTCTGAGATGTTCTCCTCCCTTTATATCCTAACATATAAAATAGGTGGGAGGGAATTATGTTCAGGGGATAATCCATAGATAAAGGTTTTAGAAAGTATGTAGTATAGACTTCTATACTTGGCACTCAACTGTTCTGTCAAAATTTCCAAGTCTCTGTCTCTGTCTCTGTCTCTGTCTCTGTCTCTCTCTGTCTCTCTGTCTCTCTGTCTCTCTGTCTCTGTCTCTCTGTCTCTGTCTCTGTCTCTGTCTCTCTCTCTCTCTCTCTCTCTCTCTCTCTCTCTCTCTCTCTCTCTCTCTCTCTCTCTCTCTCTCTCTCTCTCTCTCTCTCTCTCTCTCTCTCTCTCTCTCTCTCTCTCTCTCTCTCTCTCTCTCTCTCTCTCTCTCTCTCTCTCTCTCTCTCTCTCTCTCTCTCT
>NW_015425758.1:0-1277 GCF_001527695.2 Protobothrops mucrosquamatus | reverse complement strand
TTCAGCAAGCGGGACTGACCTAGGGTGAATTTTTTAAATAGGGACAATTTTTAATGATTTTAAACAAGACACAGCTACAAATATTTGGTTTTTAATTGGCTTTTATAGGGAAATGTTTTGTATTGTTTTTAATATGCTGTGAGCCGCCCTGAGTCCCATGGGGGAGAAGGGCGGCATATAAGTCTTATTATAAATAAAATAAATAAATAATAAACTCCCATGAGGGAAAAATGTAAAAATTGCCCAACTTTGTGTCAAATGAAATATAGTAACAGAAATAGTTAGATATGAGAGCACATAGACCTGGCATCCAATCTCATCAGTGAAACATCAGCTGAACTCATTTTTGAGATGCCCACAAAAATCAACCGCTCTGAGAATCACTCTGTTTATCTGGGGGTGGAGGAGACACGCATGACATATGATTTTATTTCCACCTTCCATATTGTATAGTATTAATTTTGCTTGTCACAAGCAAAAATATGTGCCAGTTACAAAGTATGTGAAGGGCGATCAATGACGGAGGGATGTGTAACGGTTGTAAATATGTGCCTGTTGTGAAGCACACAAATGGTGTGCATGTGACACTGCAACAGCTGTTAAATGCAAGGATGGGTTCCAAAGTTGTTTATTAGCACTGTTGTTAACTTCAAATGACTGCTGCACAAGGCAGTGAGTAAGCAAGGGCTACCTGTAACGCAAGCATGTATTTTATTTCTAGACTTTTGTTAAGCTCACTTAATGGGTGAGCTTAATGCAGTAATATTTATGTTTGAGAGTATATCATGTGAAAATGAAACTGAATTACTCCAGTGCCAACATTAATTCTTTAAGCAGGGATGAAATAGTTCTAGGTGAGAAACTGAATGTAACCTCTGTTGGGGTTTATTAGTGAGTAGTCCTATGCACCAATGTCTATTAACATCTTCCCTTCTTTTTTTGCCACTGCTAAGGAAAACAAAAATACTTTTACTCTCAACTGATCACCCGGCAAAGATCCACTGAGATTCCTTATTTTATCAGAGTACAAGAGCCAGGGAGACTCTTCATACTTCTATTGAGATCTGAATATGTTTCGTTCAAAATTAAGCATTATAGCATGTTTGGGAGTTTATCCCCTATATCCATATGTCATCACTATCTGTTTATGTTTCAGTGGCAGGTTGCTTGACAGCCTGACACCATCTGTTCCATCTCTCCTTTTTCCTGGGGTGAACATTGTTTACTGTCAATATTCAGGGACTAAACATTTTTAATGTCTAGAGACAACTTGCATA
>NW_015425757.1:0-1277 GCF_001527695.2 Protobothrops mucrosquamatus | reverse complement strand
CACAGTCTCCCCACAAGATTCATTACAGGTGCATTAGAAAGTCAAATCAGCATTACAGGTGCATTAGAAAGTCAAATCATACCCTAAGCATGTGAAAGGAGGTTAACAGGGGTGCATTTCATTTTAAAGGCAAGACGTTCCGGGTTTGCAAAAAGCAACATTCATCTTAAGAACTCTAAAGGGGGATACGTCCACACGGTGTCAGGTGGCTTCCGATAAAAATTCAGGAGGGCCACCGCCTTTAAAAAATAATAATAATAATAATAATATGAGACGCGCTGTGCTTTCCTTGAGGTTGCCAGTCTTAATTATGGAGGCCTCTCGGATGTACACAAACACCCACCGCCGAGGGATCCGCTGCCAAATTCTAGATTGCCACTTTGATAGCCTGACATTTCACAACGAGCTGGGCCTTTTCCAAAACGGAAACCTGCATTTTAAAATGCCCTGAAATGCAACGGGGGGGGGGGGACCCCGTTTGATGCATCACGCACGTGAGTCAGTTTTAAAGCCAGCCTTGGTCGAGCGCTTCGGGCGCAATGTATTTTTAAAGCCAGGTGTCCCTAAGGTGAAAAGGTTTCGCTTTCAGGGTAGGATACCTGGATGCCTCTTGGCGATAGGCTGGCAGGGGCCCAAGGATTCGAGCCGATTCAATAGCATCGCTTTCTGGTTTTCTTTTGGAAGAAAAGTCAGCCGTTTCCGCCTTGTGAACTCTCAAGCTTGCTCCTTCCGCTACGTATTCAAGACGGGCAGTGGTTAATATTTATATGTATTTATATGTAAGGGTGTAGATCTATACATATGTTGTACATAGCATGTTTCTATGTGTTATTTATGTGTACCCTTTTGAGAGCAAGCAACAGAATTTCATTTTGTGGGCCCGCAGCAAAAAATGACAATAAAGGTGATCTTATCTATCTTATCAAAGAACCCAAAACACGGGCAGCGAAGGCCTTCCTTCCCAAAGTCACACACCAATCGAGCACACAACCTCCAGTATGTGGACACTGATCACATTTTCAGTTCAACAAGTCCGCCTGCTTTTTATATAGGTGTGTGCATGAATAACACAATCCTCCCACATAAACAAAATGCAATATGTCCGTCCGCCTCCAGCTCAAGTTAGCCCTCCCCAACCCAGGAACAACTCCAGATGGGTAGACTTCAAGTCCCAGAATTCCCCAGTCGGAATAAACTTTGCAGTCCTTAGAATTCTGGGAGACGGCTGACTGGGGATATTTTAAACTTTCTTTTTTTGTAGCACGCTCCCCCCCCCC
>NW_015425756.1:0-1277 GCF_001527695.2 Protobothrops mucrosquamatus | reverse complement strand
ATGGTCAAATTTCAAAGCTTTTGTTTATAGTTCAAGATTACATTAACATCTTTAACATATGGAGATTTCCCCATAAATCTACTAATATACCTTCATACCTTAATCTACCACTACCCCAAGGAAAGACTAAATGATCGCATGACTATATCATGTGGGTCAGTGAGCCTTCAAATTTCTTACATCTCCAGCATTAAAAAAAATAAATTCTGATGTCCATTATTATTATTATTATTATTATTATTAATAATAATAATAATAATAATAATAATAATACTAATAATAATAATAATAATAATAATAATAATAATAATAATAGAGTTGGAAGGGACCTTGGAGGTCATCGAGTCCAACCCCCTGCCCAGGCAGGAACCCTACACCATTTCAGACAAACGGCTGTCTAGTCTCTTCTTAAAAACTTCCAGTGTTGGAGCATTCACCGCTTCTGGAGGCAGGTTGTTCCATTGGTTAATTGTTCTAACTATCAGGAAGTTTCTCCTTAGTTCTAGGAGTTCAGTGCACCCGAAATACAACTTTTGATGAATTAACCGTCATGTTAAATATGTAGATATCATTTTAACATTTTAAGAACCTCAAGCCAGAAATTCCAGTTTTTTTTAGTCCTGGTTTGAAATATCCATTTATAAATATTCTCAACTTTAAAGAAAGATATGCTTCACCTTTCAGTTTTGCACAGTACAAAAGTGAACCAACTGAGAAAAGCCTCTGAGACAAAGTGTTTGGTTCTTACACTGTTAAGCTTTATGGTTGCAGATTGTGAATTGAATTTGGTTGCGGAGACCACATTCAATTTGGAATCAGGAGAACTTTTTAAAATGGTCACTAAGCAATAGTTGTCATAAATCATTTTATTAGAAAGTTTCTGCCTAAGCTTTCTAATAAAATGATTTATTACCAATATTCAAAAGTAGAATTTTTCTAAAGTCTTATCTAACACTAACACATTGTTTCTGTTTTTTTACTCCCATTTTAAATTTATCAGATCAGATTCAGCACATCTCCTTGTGGTAGAATCCCTTACCCTGGGTTCACTGCTAAAAGATGTGTAATTAAACACATCAAATCAGTCAAAAATAAAACCTGGAGATGTACTATTCTTTTTAAGCAATGTCTGGTTATGTGCTAACTATATTCTTCTTCTTCTTCTTCTTCTTCTTCTTCTTCTTCTTCTTCTTCTTCTTCTTCTTCTTCTTCTTCTTCTTCTTCTTCTTCTTCTTCTTCTTCTTCTTCTTCTTCTTCTTCTTCTTCTTCTTCTTCTT
>NW_015425755.1:0-1277 GCF_001527695.2 Protobothrops mucrosquamatus | reverse complement strand
CCAGGAGGACTCCCAAGTTGCGCACCCTCTCTGAGGGGGCCAAGGTTTCGCCCCCTATAGACAGCGATGGCGTCAGCTGGCTATGCCGAGGCGCCGGCAACCACAGCCACTCGGTCTTGGAAGGGTTGAGCCTGAGTCTGTTCCTCCCCATCCAGACCCGTACGGCCTCCAGGCAACGGGCCATCACGTCAAGGGCATCATTGGGGTGGCCTGGGGTGGAGATGTACAACTGAGTATCATCAGCGTACTGATGGAAATCCACCCCAAAGCCACGAATGATCTCCCCCAGCGGCTTTACATAAATATTGAACAAAAGGGGAGAGAGGACCGACCCCTGAGGCACCCCTGAAGATGGGCTCCAGCATGCGTCCGAAAGTTCGGAAGAGTAAATCTCTGGTCCTGGTGACCGACCCAAATTCGATTTCACAATATAACATCTTTATGAAAAGTTTATTCTTGAAGATTATTATATGCACAAGGGTGAATAGATTTCAATTTACCCACAATAGTGGAATGGATGACAGAACTTGCTGAGATGGCCAAATTGACTTTTTTAATTAGAGGTAGAACATTGTTTACATTCAATGATTATTGGAAACCCCTTATTAACTTTTTGTAGGAAAAAGGAAAAAATGATTTTATGATATATGGTTCTGAGAATTAGAATAAAAATAATAGATTATAGAGAACATATAAACAAAGCTGTAACCATAGAGTAAGAGGGTATTTCTTATTTATATTTACAACTGTTGTAAAAGAAAACTGGATGTCAGTTGTTTACATTTTTTCTTTTCCTTGATTTCCGCACCTTTGACTTTGCTCTTTTCGCCTTTCATTTTTTTTTCTTTTTTCATCTTAAATATTAGTACTTGTTAGTTTTTATTCTGTGTTAAAAGATAAATTAAACATTATTTTAAAAAGTTTACTCTCGAAGAAAACCAGTTACCTCCTATTAATAGCATTGTGAGAAATATACCCAGAATTTTGAAGACTCCCAAATTTTCCTTTTGTTTTATGTCTTCCCACATTTATTCCTTATTGTTTGCCCTGAGTAAGCTGTGATGAACCCCTCAGGTTAAAAAAAAAAAAGTTCCATTGAAGCTCTGCTTGCTCAGATTGCTATGGAAGTTAAGTAGGATACTAGAATGTGGGATTTTAAATTAGGCAAAGTTAGTCATCTTTAGACTGCAGACATAAGTTAAGGACTTATTCTTTCACTAGCCTTTAAGAGGTGAAGCTTGCTAAGAAAAAAATAAATAAAAAATATTTCTTTAAAT
>NW_015425754.1:0-1277 GCF_001527695.2 Protobothrops mucrosquamatus | reverse complement strand
AGGTTATTAAGGCCTTTTGGATACAATTGTGGTGGAACTTACAGCAAATTTTTAAAAAAAGGATTATCTTTCTCCCACAGTTGTTTCTTTTAGGTATTGTGCAAGATTTAGATGCAAAAGAAACAAATTTGATGCTTTATTGTTTATCTGCTGCCCGATTGCTGATAGCCCAAAATTGGAAGAGCCCAATTCTGCCTACGATGGGAGACTGGAGAATGAAAGTTTCGTATCTTGCTGAAATGGCAAAGATTTCGGCTTATTTGAAGAATCATTCGAATGAACAATTTTTATCAATATGGAGAAGATGGATTGTTTATATTCAAAAGAAGCATAGAGTGGTAGAATATAATTTAGGTTTTTAGTTGTTTACTCTTTCTATCTTTTCATGTAGATTAAGATATTTTGTGGAGTTAGAGATATTAGAATTTGCTTACTTTTATATGAATATTATCCTGGGATTAGGTTTGGGAAGTCTGGGGGGTGGGGTGGGGGGTTTTTACTTGTTATTGTGTTTACTTATGTTATGATTGTTTTTTATGATGGAAAAAAAATAAAATTTCTTTGAAAAAAAAAAAAACCTATTAAACTCCAAGATCTGGCCATCCCTAACACAACACACGTCTAATTCTAAAAAAAAAAAAAAAAAAATGCTCACCAATGCTTCTAACATGAAAGAAAGGACTCCATCTTAGACCTGGAACATCTCTTTTGCATATCAATCCCAAAATTAATCCCTGATTTTCTAAAGATAGGGTTGGGAAACCCTCCAATCTGAAACACTGGAGACCTGCTGCCTACAAAGGTAAACATCTCAACTGGTATAAGGCAATTTTCCATGTGCCTGTTTTAAAGCACGGGATCTTCTTCCTGGAATTTTATGGAGTTATCAATTTTAAATGAAGGATTCTTTCAAAAATTACTTGGTTTTTAATGTAATTCCAATGACTCAGGATCATCAGGAGTAATGGGGATAATCCACCAAAAACAATAATGTAGCTCTATTTTTTAATTTTGCATCTAAAGTTAAAGCTAAAGTAGAATTTAGCAATATGGCTGGGCCATAAAGAGTCTTTTTAACGTTTTCTAGATCTTTCCACTTTTACTTTAAGAGATGCTTTATCTCAAAGATTGCACGAGATACACAAGATGGATTTGAAAGTTCTACACATCATAATGTTTTCATAATGCCCTCAAGAAATGTACACATAATTTATTGATTGCTTCTCTTAGTACTTGTATCCACTTCAGATAGCTTTTACCCCTTCAGTATAAGAAGT
>NW_015425753.1:0-1277 GCF_001527695.2 Protobothrops mucrosquamatus | reverse complement strand
ATGGAACTGTGGCATCTGCTCTCCAGAAGTTTATAGTTCCAGATTACATTGAGCAACGTGTGGATAAAGTATGTGAAGAGGTTGAAGAAGATGTCATGGAAATATCTCAAAATGATATGCCATATTATGGAGATTTGGAAAGTGAAAAGTTTGAAAAGCTGGGAAAAGAAGCGGTAATAGATTTGGTTATGGTTTGGGTATACCTCCCTAGTGAAATTTTGAGAAAAAAAAGTTTATATAGAATCCATTTATGGGTCGTACACCAGAGAAAACCAGCTGAAGATGTTGCCATTTGTGCCTTTGGATGAAGTTTACAGGCTTACTACTTGCAAAAAATTTGGATATGTTATGTAAAAGGTGGAAAATGAGGTTGATTTTGTATTAGTGATGTGATAATGAATGAAACTGGGGAGAGATGTAAAATGGAGAGCTGGGTTAGAAGGACTGTTTTTGAAGCTTATATTTTTAAAATTTTGGATTAGCAATATAAATAAGATGAATAAAGTAGATGATATATAACTATAAAGGATTCATGATTATTGTAATTAGAAATGGTAAAGTTTAATCTTTAGACATTTGGATTGGGGGAATGCTCTCCAAAGTTTATAGTTCCAGATTATATTGAGCAACGGGTGGATAAAGTATGTGAAGAGGTTGAAGAAGATGTCATGGAAATATCCCAAAATGATATGCCATATTATGGAGATTTGGAAAGTGAAAAGTTTGAAAAGCTGGGAAGAGAAGCGGTAATAGACTTGGTTATGGTTTGGGTGTACCTCCCTAGTGAAATTTTGAGAAAAAAAAGTTTATATAGAATCCATTTATGGGTCGTGCACCAGAGAAAACCAGCTGAAGATGTTGCCGTTTGTGCCTTTGGAAGAAGTTTACAGGCTTACTACTTGCAAAAATTTTGGATACGTTATAAAATGTAAAAGGTGGAAAATGTACTGATTATGAAGTTGATTTTGTATCAGTGATGTGAAAATGAATGAAACTGGGGGGAGATGCAAAATGGAGAGCTGGGTTAGAAGGACTGTTTTTGAAGCTTATATTTTTAAAATTTTGGATTAGCAATATAAATAGCCCAAAACTGGAAGAGCCCAATTCTGCCAACGATGGGAGATTGGAGATTGAAAGTTTCGTATCTTGCTGAAATGGCAAAGATTTCGGCTTATTTGAAGAATCACTCGAATGAACAATTTTTATCAATATGGGGAAGATGGATTGTTTATATTCAAAAGAAATATAAAGTGGTAGAATACAGGTTAGGTTTTTAA
>NW_015425752.1:0-1277 GCF_001527695.2 Protobothrops mucrosquamatus | reverse complement strand
ATTTTGGGCCAATCACCAGGAGACGGCGAGTTCTAGTCCCGCCTTAGCCATGAAAGCCCACTTGGTGACTTTGGGCCAATCAACAGGAGATGGTGAGTTCTAGCTCCGCCTTAGCCATGAAAGCCAGCTGGGTGATTTTGGGCCAATCACCAGGAGACGGCGAGTTCTAGTCCCGCCTTAGCCATGAAAGCCATCTGGGTGATTTTGGGCCAATCACCAGGAGACGGCGAGTTCTAGTCCCGCCTTAGCCATGAAACCCAGCTGGCTGGGGGAATTCTGGGAGTTGATGTCCACCTATCATAAACTTGTCAAGGTTGGGAAATCCTGCTCTAATAATAATAATAATAATAATAATACTTTAATTTATACCCCGCCCTTCTCCCGAGGGTTGTGTATCTAGGCGGATACACAACCATATCAATAAAGGAAAACGAAGGAAATAATGTCCCTTTCTCTCCCCCCCCCTCCCTTGGCTGGAAATTCACGGCTATCCATAGACCTACTGATTTCACAACTCACCCGGCTGTTCTGATGTGCGGCGTTGTTGCTATTGCTGCTCCTGAGATCAGAGAAATCCAGGGCGGTGTCGGGCAGCGGGACCACACCTGGGGGGGGGGGAAATAAAAGGTTCCAAGATCCATTAGTTCCCCTTTAAAAAAAAAAAAAAAAAGCAACTTCTTCCTTCTCTAATAAAAATAATAATGTCTTCCAGATGAATCTCTATCTGTCTGGATTTGGGCCAGATCTGCCAATATATCAGGGGAGGGGTCTCTATCAATTACACACACACACCCCTCCACTCCCTCCTTTATTTTCCTAAATGCTTCCTGGAAGAGCCGGCACTGAACTTTTCTAAATCCGAGGACATCTTTGGGAGGACACAGAATATGGGGAAAGAGGTGGCTTTTACGTCAGGGGCCTGTTCTTGTTCTGTTCGGCAGCATCTGTTTGGCCAGCGTTCTAGTTTCGATCTCAGATCCCATCCAGCGAGGCCATGACTACATCTTTGAAGCAAACAAGCCAGCTCTCGGTGGAGGAGAGGGGAGGGGGGCAGAGATAGACTCATCATCTCTCTCTCCCCCCCCCCTTTTCCGTTCGTTCCTTGCAAAAGCCTCTCTCCCAAAAACAGGAACAGAACAAACTTCTGACGCTGGAGGATTACTCAACCGAGATGTACTCCTGGCAGTGACGCAGCTGAAGAATTTCGGCTCGATAAATATTTTGATTTGAGATCCACACAAGGCAAAAGAGGCTGAGATTTCCATAAATCAATCTCG
>NW_015425751.1:0-1277 GCF_001527695.2 Protobothrops mucrosquamatus | reverse complement strand
GTGCCGAACGCAAATCTGCTGCTTTGGAGAGCCCTCCCCAACGTCCCTACCTCTGCCTCTGCCTTTCTAGAGGTTATTCGTGCGCTCCCTGGCGAGTCATTCTTCTCCTGCCTTCTGTGGGGGAGCCATTCCTCTAGCTCAGTGGTTCTCAACCTTTTTAATGCCGCGACCCCAACCGGTCGTAAGTCGAGGACTAAACTGGTCGTAAGTCGAGGACTAAACCGGTCGTAAGTCGAGGACTACCCAACCGGTCGTAAGTCGAGGACTTTCCCTGCCCGGGAGCGCCGCACATGCGTGGTTCCGCCCCCTGCGCCGGCCGAGGCGTAGCTGCCAAGCAGCAGAGACGGAGCAGGCCGACCACCAGCTGGCCCAGCCCAAGGGAGGTAAGGCACCCACCGGAAAAGGGGGGGAAAAAATGGCGCACAAAAAAAATGGCGGACAGCCTTGCTTGGCGACCCCCGTGAAATGGTCGATCGACCCCAAATGGGGTCGCGACCCACAGGTTGAGAACCACTGCTCTAGCTTGCATAAGCGCTTCTTACAAAAAAAAAATGGAATCCCTCCGCTGCAGGATTTCACGCCATTCCTCCGCCCCAGTTCGCTTCTCCTTCGGTGTAACCGCTGAACAATCATTTGCAAGTTTTTCAAAGGAACTCGGCAAGTGAGGGCTTTTCACGTACAGCATTGGCAACAAACGACGACAAAATCTGAAAGCAAAACTCCCCCCGAGGACCAGAAAGCAAACTCTGGCACTTGGGGACAGGAGGCGCACGCGAGGTTTTGGGGTACCTGGAATCTGGGCCCAGAGCTACTCCTAGGGTCAACACTTCAGGGAGAACGTTTCTCTGACAACAACCGGAGATGATGAAAGGAAGAAAAAAAAAAACATACCTCAGGCTCCCTCTGGAATATAACAACTCGTCCGCCTTTGTCCCCTGTTGCTAATAATTCCCCTGTCTGGTTGAATTCAATAGTTGAAATAATATCAGCTATGGGGGGAAAAGAAAATAACAAGAGCAAATTACATCGATGCAGCCGGCGTCAATCAGAAATATTCTGCGCATTTGGTAAGAGAACCGTCAGATACTCCCGCAAAGCAGAAAATTACGTGACTGGCTCTTCCCTTCTTTTCTGGAGTAAATACGAGGAGGGAGAGCTGTGGGCCTTTCTCCAAGGAGGAGGAACCACAACCCTGCAGGAGCAGGAGGACCAGTAGCTTGGAAACTCCAGCCCCATCCAGCTCTCCCAAGAGGGTCTCGCTGTTGATGCCAGCCAGT
>NW_015425750.1:0-1277 GCF_001527695.2 Protobothrops mucrosquamatus | reverse complement strand
ACAGGCACAACAATCTGTGGATTTTACAATGTAATGCTGTAGTCAAAATGTGTACAAAGGAAAGGAAGTAGGAAAGGAAATTCAATCATTACAAAATTGTGGATAATTAATAACCTTAAGAATTATCTGCAATCAAAATAACTCAGGTAATCAGTAAAATTACATTTTTTTAAGAAGTGAAAAGTATTTTAGGAAGAATGCATCACCCCTTAAAAGTCCCTATTGTAGGCATAATGAGTAAATTATGTTTAGGAATGTCTGCTTGCATATTGGAATTAAAATATACTTTAATAATATCATAATATGAAGCATGTTCCATGGTACTTTCTTCTCTGCTGAGGACAACAGCACTTGGAAGCATTCACTTCATTTTTTATTAATCACAGTTTAATCTGATTAACAGACTGTGGCTAATCTTAATTATGGTTGTCCTGAGGCAAACTAAATCCAAACTATGCTTTATAATTGTGTTCAACAGTTTATAGTTACAATTAGTACTATGCCCGAATCTCAAATTCTGACTAAACTCTGGTCAATAAAAAATAGATATAAAAAGAAAACTAAGTCTAAAATTTGCAGTGGATTACTTGTTCATGAGAAACGTGTCTGAATGTAGCACTGTGAATTCTGTCCTTTTCATTTTAGCTAGGTTGGAGTAATGAGGAATAAACACATGCAATAAATACTAAGGGGGACATTAACAGTGATAAATTTCATAATCATTATGATTCTTAAAGTTATCAGATGTTAAATGTATTTGATACTGTTTACTATCTCAGTCCTTAGAATGACATAAAGGTAGGTTAATATCATTATTCAAAACTCATAGAAAGGGGCTAGGACTAGAAGATTTATTATAAATATCTATTTAATTATTATTTTTTTTCCACTAACTTCTATGCCGCCCTTCTCCCCACGGGACTCAGGGCGGCTCACAGCATGTTAAAAAACAACACAAAAAACATTTCCCCTATAAAACCAATTAAAACCAAATATATTAATGGCTGTGTCATTATTAAAATGTTTAAAAATTTTCCCTATTTAAAATTCACCCTAGGTCAGTCCCGCTTGTTGAAAGAGCCATGTCTTGAGGGCGCGGCGGAAGGTTAGGAGATCCGGGATCGTCCGGATCTCGGGGGGTAGTTCGTTCCAGAGGGTGGGGGCACCCACAGAGAAGGCCCTCCCCCTGGGGGTCGCCAGCCGACACTGCCTGGCCGACGGCACCCTGAGGAGGCCCGCTCTGTGGGAGCGTACCGGTCTGTGGGAGGGAATCTGTG
>NW_015425749.1:0-1277 GCF_001527695.2 Protobothrops mucrosquamatus | reverse complement strand
AATCTTTTAGTATCTCAGGGGCTGCCCCAAAGAAGAGGGAGTCAAGCTATTCTCCAAAGCGCCTGAGGGCAGGACAAGAAGCAATAGATGGAAACTAACCAAGGAGAGAAGCAATAAGAGTGGCTTCGCAGATTGAGATGGACAGCATATAAATTTATTACATTTATGAAATAAATAAAACAAAACACGTTTTTTTTTTATCCTGCTGCATTTGGTATGAACGAGCGAGTCCCATATTTCATTATATCCATTCATGCAATGCTTCTGTCTATATTCAATCTGCTCATAAGCAGTTAGCATCATCAAATCATCACTCCGCTGAATAAATGGGGCCATATTTTTTATTTTTCCAATCAGACTAGGCAAATGAGTTTGTCAAAGCGCACCTTCTCCCATAAAAAAAATTGCTGCGAAATGAAACGGAATCAAAACGATCCATCGGCCGGTTTCAACGATAAGATAAAGGACTAATAAGCATTCACGGGGTTAATTCAATTTACGAATTTGAGTTTGATGATTAATGCAGAATGTGACTGGAGAACGCACAACATGTTGTAGTGGTGAGGCGCTGGAAAGGTTCTGACTTTGGCACAACCAGGATAGATTGATATCTCGGTTTACCTGGTCGCACCTTAGTTGGAGATTTTACTGCTTCCCTGTGAAATAGGCCTAAAATCTTGTATCTTGTGGTAACAGAGTAGTTTGGTCTAGTGGTTAAGGCACCAGGCTAGAAGCGAGGAGAAAGTGAGTTCTAGTCCCACCTTAGCATGAAAGCTAGCTGGGTGACTTTGGGCCAATCACCAGGAGATAATGAATTCTAGTTCCCCTTTAGACATGAAAGGCAGTTGGGTGACCTTGGGCCAATCACCAGGAGAAAGTGAGTTCTAGTTCCCTCTTAGGCATGAAAGCCAGCTGGGTGATTTTGGGTCAATCACCAGCAGACAGTGAGTTCTAGTCCTGCTTTAGCATGAAAGCCAGCTGGATGAATTTGGGCCAATCACCAGGAGACAGTGAGTTCTAGTTCCCCCTTAGTCATGAAAGCCAGCTGGGTGACTTTGGACCAATAACTAGGAGCAGCGAGTTCTAGTTCCCCCTTAGGCATGAAAGCCAGCTGGGTGACTTTGGACCAATAACTAGGAGACAGCGAGTTCTAGTTCCCCCTTAGTCATGAAAGCCAGCTGGGTGACTTTGGGCCAATCACCAGGAGACAGTGAGTTCTAGTTCCCCCTTAGGCATGAAAGCCAGCTGGGTGATTTTGGACCAACAACTAGGAGACG
>NW_015425748.1:0-1277 GCF_001527695.2 Protobothrops mucrosquamatus | reverse complement strand
ATTTAGGGACGATTTTAAGTATAATTTTAATTGGAACACAGCCTCTAATATTTGGTTTTTAATTTGGTTTTAGAAGGGTTTTATTTTTGTATATTGTTATTGTATCTGTTTTTAATATGCTGTGCACCGCCCTGAGTCCTGCGGGAGAAGGGCGGTATAGAAATTAAATAATAATAATAATAATAATAATAATAATAATTTCAGAGCATTCAAAGTGTTAATTTTGGAGTAAGGATAGATATACGTATTCCAACCATGCCCAGATTCCTCACTCCTGATCCTTCTATGTTGAATTGAAAGATCTAAAATAATAATAATAGTAGTAGTAATTGTTCTGTCCCAGCCTACATGAGTCCTTGTTATGCTCACAAGGAGAAACCCCTCTTCCAAGAAACAGGCAGGAACCGCAAGAAGAAACCAACCCCTTTTATCCTCACAGACCTGAGTCAATGTCAAAGGCAAACAAACACAGTCCACAGAAACTCGATCCTCAACACAAATGGTTGCCTTCAGCAACCAGCACCCCCCACACCTTCCCTTTTATAATTCAGCCAAGGTATGGCTTCCTAATGCCTTCTCCTTTGCCTTTGGAGCCGCCCCATTGCGTTCCTCTGTCCTACTCACTTCTCTTTCCTGCACATTCGTGCATCTGGGATTTGTCCCAACTGTTCTTCATCACTGTCCAACTCAGTCTCCCAGCACAGCTATGTCTCAGCCTGTACCCAAGTAGAGGGGCCAGGCTCCTCATCCAACTGTAAGCCTTCCTCTGACTCTAATGTCACTCCAGGCTCCTCCTCCTCATCTAATTCCTCAGATTCAGCTGCCGAATCCACTAGCTGGTGAGAAATCACAACAGTAGTAGTAGTAGTAGTAGTAGTAGTAGTAGTAGTAGTAGTAGTAGTAGAGTTGGAAGGGACCTTGGAGGTCCAATCTCTTCTTTAAACTGCCCAGTGTTGGAGCATTCACAACTTCTAGAGGCAGGTTGTTCCACTGATTAATTGTTCTAACTGTCAGGAAATTTCTCCTTAGCTCTTGTCTGGTTCTGTTCTTGATTAGTTTCCATCCATTGCTTCTTGTTGTGCCTTCAGGTGCTTTGGAGAATAGCTTGACTCCCTCTTCTTTGTGGCAGCCCCTGAGATATTGGAACACTGCTATCATGTCACACCTAGTCCTTCTCTTCATTAAACGAGACATACCGAATTCCAGCAACCTTTCCTTATAGGTTTTAGTCTCCAGTCCCCTAATCATCTTTGTTGTTCTTCTCTGTACTCTTTCTA
>NW_015425747.1:0-1277 GCF_001527695.2 Protobothrops mucrosquamatus | reverse complement strand
GCTGTCGAATGACTTTCGCTACAAGAGGATGCAGTTAGTCGGTCGAGAGCAGGCTTTAAAGTCAAGGGAAGAATAAATATTAGAAATAAATAATTTCAAGCGGAGGAAGCTCCTTGTGCGGTGGACGGGAGAAGAAATGTTTGGGAGTTGTGTTGAAGGGGTGGGGTGTAATGGCCCGCGGGAATGCCTAAATCGCGATGTGTTGGTCTTTAGCTAATTCAGCCATTGGGAATTGATACCACTTTTTATTCTGTGATTGTCCGTACTTTTTTTTTGTAGTCTCCTAATTTAATTCTGGCATCTCGAAGTTTGACTCTTCTCTCTCCTGCACAGATGGACTGGACTTGCCTATTTTAACAATGCTGAGGTTGCCCCTTTAGACTAAGGATCCTTGCATAATTTTTTTTTTACAGTTGTAGGATTTCTCTCTCTCCTGGAATGACTCTTTTTTTTTTTTTAGATGCAGTCTTAACAAACAAAAGCTGTGGATAATATAATTATTTCCCCCTCCCTCAAATATGAGGGAGAAACTTTGAGAGAACTTTCAAAATTTAGATTCTAACAGAAGTAGAATTCTCAGTGTCTTGATGCTGGTGTCCCATATCTTGCAAGGAAGTGCAAATCAGTAACAATGGAAATAACAGATAGGTCTGTTACCAACAAATTTCAATATATCTGATTGCCCCAGTTTCAGTCATGCGGTGACTAACAAAGTAGCCAACTAGAAATGGTGAAATATGTGTTTTTTAAATATAAACTGTAGGATATAAATATTTGAAATTAAAAGAGGTGGGGACTATTGGTTAAGGAGTTATAATTTAGCACACATATTCACACATTCTAGTCCAGAAGTCCCCAGCCTGTTGGGCACCAGGTTCTGTGGAGAGAGAGTGTGGTTTTGTGTGCTTCCTGCATCCCATGGATGGGGCTTTGCTTGTTTGTGTGGACCGGTTGCTGGCATGCCACGGACTGGGACTGGTCCATGGGTTGGGGGTTGAGGACCCACATTCTAGTCTACTGATTTGGAATGTCATGTTGGACTAAGCAGGGATCTATATACAAAGATCAGTACTGTACCTTTATTTATTTATTTATTTATTTGTTTGGATTTTTATCCCGCCCTTCTCCTTACGGACTCAGGGCGGCTGACAGCCTGGTAAAACAAATACAGAGATAAAAATACCCACTTTAAAACCTAATTAAAATGAAATATTTGATGTGGCCTGTGTCAATTTAAAATTATTCTTAAAACCCCACTAAAAATTCCCCCTAGGCCA
>NW_015425746.1:0-1277 GCF_001527695.2 Protobothrops mucrosquamatus | reverse complement strand
TGAGATCGCCGAGAGCTTAATCGCCCCGGATTCGCTGGAAACGGTATCATACTCCGATCTAAAGAAAACTTTAAAGGAACACTTCCAGCCCAAGCAATCTGTCATGGCTTGGAGGCACACATTTCAACAGAGAGATCAGCGAGTTGGAGAATCAGCAAAAGAATACGTTGCGGCCTTGAGAAGAGCAGCTAAACCGTGCGACTTCAAGGACTTAGAGAAAAGACTGCGCGATCGTTTTGTGTGCGGACTGAGGAACACAGAATTACAGCAGAGGCTGTTCGCCAGGGAAGATGTCTCCTTCCAAGATGCTCTGCGAGAGGTTTCGGCTGAAGAAGCTGCAGGTGGGGCGGTCAACAACATGCAGCCTAAGCGAAACGTTCCAGAGACTGCCACTATTCACAAAGAAGACGTGCGCGAGGATTCGGAAGAAGATCCTGAAGAAGAGGTGGACAAGCTGTACCAAGCAGCTGGGAGGAGGTCCAAAGATCGTCAGGACAAGGGCCCAGCTGAGCTTCATTGCTTCGGATGTGGTGGACGCCACAAGCGAGCGGAATGTCGGTTCCGTTCCGCCATTTGCCGAGCATGCGGAAAGAAGGGCCACATCGCTGCGGTCTGCCTGGGTCGACAGAAGGTACAACCGAAGGAAGAATTGAATCTGAAAGGTACCAGGGTGCCCAGCCAAAACAGGGTGGGGTTCTGTGCAACACGCCAGAACATTTTAAGAATAGGCACACACAAACCCCTAAAAAGAAGCTAACACTTAAAGTGAAATTGCAGGGAGTTCCATTGTCGATGGAACTTGACACGGGTTCTGCCCTATCCATAATTTCCCTCAATACATTTCACAAAATCTGCAGCAGCAGTGGCCAGGGAGTTTCGTTAAGGCCCTCTAATGTAATCCTTACGGATTTCCAAAATTCTCAAGTGTGCGTTAAGGGGGAGGCCACCCTTAAGGTACAGTACAAGAATTTTGCAGGCCCCCTAGACGTGTTGGTTGTGGGGGGGTGAGCGAACGAGTCTCATTGGACTCGAGTGGTTTGAGGCCTTGGGAATTCAGGTAACAGGGCTAAATAAATTACAAACACAGACCCTTGCAGACGTATGCAAGGAGTTTGCAGATGTGTTCAGTTCTGAACTAGGGTCCTACACAGGACCTCCTGTTTCACTTAAGTTAGATCCAACGGTACAGCCCATCAGGGTTAAGCCTAGGAGGGTACCATTTGCTCTTAAGAGTAAGATTGATGCTGAACTGGACAAGTTGCTCCAGCAAGGCATTC
>NW_015425745.1:0-1277 GCF_001527695.2 Protobothrops mucrosquamatus | reverse complement strand
TATAGTTATTAGAACAGTCCTTGCAGTTAACCCTGTAGATGATCGATGCTTTTTCCATATTGGGGAGAGGGTCTTTCGGGCGCATAATGGTGGCACGCAGCGTCCGGGTGGGCCTATGTGCTACTTTCACATTGTAGGGAGCCAGAAGCCTGGCAGTAGCCTCAGAGACATTACAGATATAGGGGAGGGTAACCAATGTCGTCCTGGGGATGGGGTCCTCCGTACCCGGGTACACTGGCCAGATGGCTGAGTAACCGTATCGGCCATCTGGCCAGTGATGGCACGTATACTGTTAGGTCAGCGGAAGAATTCCTTAGCAAGATCAAAACCTTGAGGGTAGAGGAGGACGAATTAATGGTGTCCTTTGACGTCGTTTCTTTGTTCACCTCTATACCTCAAGATCTTGCAATTCTAGCCCTTAGATAGGAATTTGGAACAACAGCAAGATTCTCTCCGCACAGAAGACCTTATCAAATTGACTGAGATGTGCCTAAAAACTCATTTTACCTTTCAGGGGACCATCTATGAGCAGACCAAGGGCACACCCATGGGGTCCCCAATCTCTAGTATTATCGCAGAGGTGGTACTCCAACAGCTAGAGCACATAGCGATGGCCCAATATCTTCCTAAGTTTTGGGCCCGCTATGTTGATAATACATTTGCAGTTATGAAGAGGGACCAAAATGCTAACTTTTTGGGCATACTGAATTCGGTATACCCGGACGTCCAGTTTACCATAGAAGAGGAAAATCAAGGTTCACTGGCGTTCTTGGACGTTTTAGTCCACCGCCAATTGGATGGAACTCTTGGTACCAGGATATACCGAAAACCTACCTGTACTGATAGAGTTCTTCATTACAGGAGCAACCATCCAGTGGCCCATAAGGTTAGCTGTGTTAAGACCCTCTTTAAAAGAGTGAGCTCTCACTGCAGTTCCATTAGAGCTCGCATAGACGAAAGGAACCACCTCTTCCGGGTATTTAAAATTAACGGTTACCCGACAAAATTTGTCAGACGACATAGTAGACCACCTGAGTCCCTAAGGAACCCGGGTACGGAGGACCCCATCCCCAGGATGACATTGGTTACCCTCCCCTATATCTGTAATGTCTCTGAGGCTACTGCCAGGCTTCTGGCTCCCTACAATGTGAAAGTAGCACATAGGCCCACCCGGACGCTGCGTGCCACCATTATGCGCCCGAAAGACCCTCTCCCCAATATGGAAAAAGCATCGATCATCTACAGGGTTAACTGCAAGGACTGTTCTAATAACTATA
>NW_015425744.1:0-1278 GCF_001527695.2 Protobothrops mucrosquamatus | reverse complement strand
CTGAATGGAAAGAAATGTCTCATTGTTGGCTTATATGCACCAAATCAGCAACAGCAGCAAAAACAATTTTACAGACTGTTGCATCAGAAAATAACTCATTTGGATTATAAATCTGTTATTATGATGGGAGATTGGAATGGAGTTATAGATCCAATGAAAGATAAAAAGACTTCTTCTAAAGTGTTGACTCAAGTTAAATTGTCTAAAACTTTTTTTGCAATGCAAGAGGATTTGGAATTAAGAGATATTTGGAGAGACCGGAATTTAAGTGAAAGAGATTTTACTTTTTTTTCAGACAGACACCATTCCCACTCTAGAATTGATTTTTTTTTAAATAACTAATGATTTACTTTCTAGGGTTAAGAAAGTGAAGATTTTCTCTAGGATCTTATCAGATCACAGTCCTGTATGGATGGAACTTTCAACTGAAGAAAATAGAAGGACTTGGAGATTAAATGAGAATTTACTTTGACATGAGAGTAACCTGCAGAAACTTAAAGATCATTTAAGAGACTTTTTTGCTGAATATGAATATGGGCACCTCTATGTCAATGGTATGGGATGCTAGTAAGGCTTATATGAGAGGTGCTCTAATTTCAATGAACAGTGCACATAGGCGAAAGCAAATACAAAAATGTAGAGATTTGGAGGATGAGATTAAAATAAAAGAGAAAATTCTTATTTTAAACCCAATGGATAATAACTTAAAGGTTTCTATTGCCATGTTGAAGGAACAATTTAATATGTTGATGGCAGATCAGATTGCAGTTAATTTGAAGTATATGAAACATAACACATTTTGTAACGCAAATAAACCTGGCAGATGGTTGGCTTATCAATTACGAAAGAAACAAAAATCAAGAATTATAGAGAAAATAAATTATAAAGGTAAAGAAGTTTTTCAACAAGATTTGATCAAAAAGGCTTTTTTGGAATATTTTTCAAAATTATACGCTTCTGAAAATGTACAACCTATTGAAATAGATAGATATTTACAGCAAGCAAATTTTCCTAGACTTTCAGATGAACAAGGAGTTATGAATTCTCCAATTGTGGTTGAGGAGATTATAGAGGCAATCAAACAATTAAAGGTTGGAAAAGCTCCTGGTACAGATGGGTTTACAGCAATATATTATAAAATGTTATCAGAAGAAATGATAGAACCTTTGAAATATCTTTTTAATAGTATCCTGTCCGGAGCAGAGGTGCCTCCATCTTGGAGATGTGCATTTATATCACTTATACCGAAGGAGGATCAGGATTTGACTCAGCCTAAAA
>NW_015425743.1:0-1278 GCF_001527695.2 Protobothrops mucrosquamatus | reverse complement strand
CAACTGACTCATATTTATGACGGTTGCAACGTGATTGCCTTTTGCCACCAGTCATAAGTGGAGGTCTACCTGTATTAAAATCTCAGTCTATTTCATTTGTTGGCCTTGCGTTACATCTTCATCAGTATTAAAGTTGTAGGGGCTTCATTACTGGAGGTTTTTAAGAGAAGACTGGACAGCCACTTGTCTAAATTGGGATAGGGTCTCCTGTTTGAGCAGGGGGTTGGACTAGAAGACCTCCAAGGTCCCTTCCAGCTCTATTCTGATTGATTGATTCCTGTGAATTTTAAATCCCTATTCAAAACAGCTTGATTTTCATCCATGACCTCTTCGATCTCTTCTTTTCATTGTGTCAGACAATCTAAAGAGAAAGTTCTCTCAATTTTACCTCCTTACCGGGCGGTGTTGAATCTTTCCATTTCAGTCTGCGCAATAATCTCACCATAATAATCATATATTGAAATAATCTTCCATGGTTTTTTCCCCTTTCTTTCTTTATTCATCAGTCTTAAAAGCAAAGATCGTGGCTTCCATTGGAGATTAATGTTTGAAATCCCTCTGTACCAACCTACGCATTTAAATCCGAAATATTTTAGCTTTATTACATGTCCACCAAGAATGAGAACATGTTCCTCTTGTTCAAATTTCCAGCACATGTTTGAAGGGCCTTTATACATTCTAGGGCAGGGTGATGGCTGAGCAGTTAAAGATGGCTGAGCAGTTAAAGATTCTAGGGCAGGGTGATGGCTGAGCAGTTAAAGATGCTGAGCTAGAAAGCTGGCAGCCCAGGTTTGAGACCCCGAACGCCACAGGATGGGTTGAGCTCCCGTTCCTTGCTCCAGCTCCTGCCAAACTAGCAGTTCAAAAGTATTCAAATGTGAGTAGATAAATAGGTACCACTTCAGTGGGAAGATAACAGGACTCCGTGACATCATGCTGGCCACATGAGCGCGAAAATGTCTTCAGATATTTGATTGGCTCAATGGCCTTGATTTTGATTTTGATTTTGATTTTGATTTTATTAAATTTATACCCCGCCCTTCTCCCGGAGGACTCAGGGCGACTTACAGCCAGTTTAAAACAATGATATAATACAATACAAAATTTAAAAAGATTAAAAATAACTATTTAAATTTGGCCGCTTCTACTAAAAATTTAATTTAAAACCCCTTTAAAATACCCCTAGGCCTTGAAACAGAGATTGATGCCATCTCCTAGACTTGGCAACGACTAGTGGAGTAAAATAAATAGGGAGTCCTTTACCTTTTATTTTTTTTT
>NW_015425742.1:0-1278 GCF_001527695.2 Protobothrops mucrosquamatus | reverse complement strand
CTGAAATAACCATGTCTTGAGGGCGCGGCGGAAGGAGGGGAGATCCGGAATCACCCGGATCTCTGGGGGTAGTTCGTTCCAGAGGGTGGGTGCTCCAACAGAGAAGGCTCTCCCCCTGGGGGTCGCCAACCGACACTGTCTGGTTGACGGCACCCTGAGGAGACCCTCTCTGTGGGAGCGTATTGGCCGGTGAGAGGTAATCTGTGGCAGAAGGCGGTCTCGGAGATAACCAGGTCCGATGCCATGGTGCGCTTTAAAGATGATAATCAACACCTTGAAGCGCACCCGGAAGGCCACAGGCAGCCAGTGCAGCTTGCGCAGCAGCGGCGTTACATGGGAGCGACGAGTCACTCCCATCACCGCCCGCGCAGCTGCATTCTGGACTAACTGGAGCCTCCGAGTGCTCTTCAAGGGGAGCCCCATGTAGAGAGCGTTGCAGTAGTCCAGGCGGGAGGTGACAAGAGCATGGGTGACTGTGCGCAAGGCATCCCGGTCCAGAAAAGGCCACAACTGGTAAACCAGGCGTACCTGGTAAAACGCCCCCCTGGCCACAGCCGTCAACTGGTCTTCCAGTGTCAGCCATGGATCCAGGAGGACACCCAGATTGCGTACCCTCTCTGAGGGAGCCAGAGTTTCGCCCCCTATAGTCAGCGATGGAGTCAGCTGACTATGCCTGGGAGCCGGCAACCACAGCCACTCAGTCTTGGAAGGGTTGAGCCTGAGTCTGTTTCTCCCCATCCAGACCCGTACGGCCTCCAGGCACCGGGCCATCACATCAAGGGCATCATTGGGGTGGCCTGGGGTGGAGATGTACAGCTGAGTATCATCAGCGTACTGATGGAAATCCACCCCAAAGCCACGGATGATCTCCCCCAGCGGCTTCACATAAATATTGAACAATAAGGGGGAGAGGACCGACCCTTGTGGCACCCCACAAGTTAGGGGCCTTGGGGTGAACCTCTGTCCCCCTGCCAATACAGACTGCGTGCGGTCGGTGAGGAAGGAGGAGAACCACCGTATAACGGTGCCTCCCACTCCCAACCCCACCAAACGCCGCAGCATGATACCGTGGTCCACCATATCAAAAGCCGCTGAGAGGTCCAAAAGAACTAGGACAGAGGAATAACCCCTGTCCCGGGCCCTCCAGAGATCATTCACCAATGTGACCAATGCCGTTTCCGTGCTGTATCCCGGCCTGAAGCCCGACTGGAGCGGGTCAAGATAGACTGTTTCCTCCAGGTGCCGGGGGAATTGCTGCGCAACCACACTCTCAACAAC
>NW_015425741.1:0-1278 GCF_001527695.2 Protobothrops mucrosquamatus | reverse complement strand
CTCTCTCTCTCTCTCTCTCTCTCTCTCTCTCTCTCTCTCTCTCTCTCTCTCTCTCTCTCTCTCTCTCTCTCTCTCTCTCTCTCTCTCTCTCTCTCTCTCTCTCTCTCTCTCTCTCTCTCTCTCTCTCTCTCTCTCTCTCTCTCTCTCTCTCTCTCTCTCTCTCTCTCTCTCTCTCTGTGTGTGTGTGTGTGTGTGTGTGGACTCTGGGGTTTGTTTCAATTTGCTTCTTCAGGTGTTTTTGCTTCAGATCTTCCCTGACTTCTGCTGTAGTCAGTTCTTTCCTAGCAAAAGCACCTTTTCTCTAAATCTATGGAATCAAGGGGTTTTCTTTTCCTAGAGCAGTGGTGGCGAACCTATGGCACGGGTGCCAGAGGCGGCACTCAGAGCCCTCTCTGTGGGCACGCGCACCATTGCCCCAGTCCTAAGCCTTCAGCTGGGTTTTATAAAACCTTTTCGCTTTAGGCCTCCGCTGCCGTGTGCAAAAAAAAAAAAAAGGTTCAATCAATCAGTCAATTTCAACTTCTTGCGGGGAAAAAAAAAAGATCTTACAAAGTTGGAATTGATTGATTGAACTTTTTACTCCCACCCAGTCTGCTGTTACCACCACAGCCACGCCCACCCAATGGGCCACACCCACCCAATGGGCCACACCCACCCGGCACCCGACGATGCATAAGTGGGTTTTGCATTGCAGTTTGGGCACTCGGTCTCTAAAAGGTTCGCCATCACTGTCCTAGGGATTCAACAGAGGCAGCCCTGACATTTACAGTAATTCCAAGAGGATCTTTTCAAAGCGTGGACAATTGATGGCAATATACGGTCCCTCTTTTGGCTATTAGTGTGCCATTTCTGCATGAAAATTGGTTCACATTTAAAAGGGGAAAAAATCAAATAAATGTTAACTAGTATGCCATGCATTCTGATGTACAATATGCCGTATGACCGAAAGATCAAGGGATTTTTCTGTTTGCTATGCACATCAAAAACATGTGGCAAAATGGATTTTATGCATATTTTAGATGCTTGCAGTACCTTTGGCTGGGAATAAGATTCAGAGAGTGTATGAGAGGGAAAAAAAACCCGCTAGGACCATTCACAACTGGGAAGATAAGCTATAATGAAAATGCATTGCCTAGTTTTCATCTATGAGCATAAAGGTATTAAGAAAAGTCCAACTGAATCTAAAAAAAGAAACATTTTTTCATAATGTTTCAAGGCTTTGTCCTTGGGATTTCTCCTCTCCGATGATTTAAGAATTTGTCGCTTAATGTGGCCAGA
>NW_015425740.1:0-1278 GCF_001527695.2 Protobothrops mucrosquamatus | reverse complement strand
GAGCATTCACCGCTTCTGGAGGCAGGTTGTTCCATTGGTTAATTGTTCTAACTGTCAGGAAGTTTCTCCTTAGTTCTAGGTTGCTTCTCTCCTTGATTAGTTTCCATCCGTTGCTTCTTGTCCTGCCCTCAGGCACTTTGGAGAATAGCTTGACTCCCTCTTCTTTGTGGCAGCCCCTGAGATATTGGAACACTGCTATTATGACCCCCCTCATCCTTCTCTTCATTAAACTAGAAATACCCAATTCCAGCAACCGTTCCTCATATGTTTTAGCCTCCAGTCCCCTAATCATCTTTGTTGCTCTTCTCTGTACTCTTTCTAGAGTCTCAGCATCTTTTTTACATCTTGGTGACCAAAACTGGATGCAGTATTCCTAGTGTGGCCTTACCAAGGTATTGTAAAGTGGTATTAATACTTCACCTGATCTTGATTCTATCCCTCTGTTAATGCAGCCCAGCACTGAGTTGGCTTTTTTGGCAGCTGCAGCACACTGCTGGCTCATATTTAAATGATTGTCCACTAGGACTCCAAGTTCCCTCTCACAGTTACTACTATTGAGCAAGGTACCCCCTATACTATACCTGTACATTTGGTTTTTCTTGCCTAAATGTAGAACCTTGCTTTTTTCACCATTGAATTTCATTTTGTTAGATAGCGCCCAGTATTCAATCTGTTCCTTATTAATATTTTTTTCCCTTTTTTGGCCCTGGAAGAAATAGGTAATTTATGCAAAACAAACAAAGACCAACCTTAATTTAATCTGCCACCTGTATAAATTGAGAGGTTATTATTAACTAGCAGTTTTACTGCTTATTTTAAAACTATTGTTTTTCTTTTTTAAATATCATTTGTTTTATCATAAAAAATAAAATAGAAAACAAAAACAAAACAAAAAAACCCAAAAAGCATACATTCAACACTAGCAAAACAAAAAAGAAAAAAATAGTATACAAAAAAAGAGGACAAATTGAACAAATAAATTTAACATTTAACATGTAGGATCCACCCTGGCTGGGTGTTGAAAAAAAAGAAAAAGCGGTAAATTCTCCCCTTTTACAAAGATAGATAGATAGATAGATAGATAGATAGATAGATAGATAGATAGATAGATAGATAGATAGATAGATAGATAGATAGATAGATAGATAGATAGATAGATAGATAGAAGAAAAACAGTCAACAGGTTAAGCTAAACATTACACTCATCTTCAAATCCCTCTGTTAATGATCTGTTACTGTATTTAGCATGTAGAAAGTCCACAAAGGATTTCCAGTCTC
>NW_015425739.1:0-1278 GCF_001527695.2 Protobothrops mucrosquamatus | reverse complement strand
TGCCAAAGCTACAGCTTCTTGTGCTACTGGAACAAACCTGAAAAATAATTCAGAGTCATTAACAATTGTTTGACTTGCCCCACTATCTATTAGCCACTTGTCTCTGTTGTTGCTATTGCAAAATTTTGCAACACCAAAATGTTCCTTTTGCAAATTAGTCTTCTTTGCATGCACAACGGTCCTGTTCTGCAAATTGTTCCTCTGCAAACAGTTCTTTTTCAGATGTGTAGTCACTCCACAAATGTAGCAATTCTTTCCTTGCAAAGCTCTCTGTCTGCAAAATCTCTCTTTTGTTGCAATTTGGTCCCATCTGCTGCTGGTTCTTTCTCCTTGCAAAATTCTCTGTCTTCAAAATCTCTCTTTTGTTGCAATTTGGTCCCATCTGCTGCTTGTTCCTTCTCCTTCGGAGACTTGCAGTCTGGACCCCCTCCTCAGGAATTTCTCCTCCTCCTGGCTACTCCTGAAATTGTGCTTTTCTTCTTCATTAAGCAAACATGCCTTTAAAGCCTCAAAATTTAAGTCTTTCTCTTCTTTGCACTCAAATATAGCAGAAACTGTGTCCCACATTTTATCTAAACTGTTCAACACCAATAAAACCTTCTGTGACTCAGGAAATTTAATTCCACGTTGTTCTAAGTCCAAAAATAAACTTTGCATTTTATTTAAATGCTGTTCCAGAGATTCACCTGGTTGCAAACAGGCTCTGTAAAGTTTTCTTGACAATTGCACTGTATTGCATGCAGAAACATTCACATGCACAGCTCTCCACTTCAGCCAAATTTCCTTTGCAGTCTTTAGATTTGCAACATTTAGAAATTGTTCATCATCTAAATTCAAGATGAGATAGGCCATTGCTTGATCATGGCTTTTCTGATCAACAGCTGCAAATACTTGTGGAGGATTTTCTACAATATACCACAGCTCTTTTGCTTTCAGCAAACATTCCATTTTTGCTGCCCAGATAATGTAATTCTTTTGCCCTAAACGAGGCACAGAGCTTTCCTTAAATTTCATTGCAGCCATTCTGCTAATTCTGCCTTGTTCTTATTTCTAAACATAGGCAATTTCTTCCAGCTTTGAATTACAATGCAGTCCTTAGTAAGCTCTGGGCCCATAACCTGTTAGAGAATTTTAATTTCTCTGTTGGTAAAAATAAATCAGAAGCTCTCACAGTTGACTGCATTTAGCTGATTCAAATAAACTCTTTATATTCATATAAAAATATTTACAATACCATATATTCTTCTTCATAGCAACATAGCATAAATGAAGACTTCT
>NW_015425738.1:0-1278 GCF_001527695.2 Protobothrops mucrosquamatus | reverse complement strand
TCCTTCCTTCCTTCCTTCCTTCCTTCCTTCCTTTCTTTCTTTCTTTCTTTCTTTCTTTCTTTCTTCCTTCCTTCCTTCCTTTCTTTCTCTCTCCCTTCCTTCCTTCCTTCCTTCCTTTCTTCCTTCCTTCCTTCCTTCCTTTCTTTCTTTCTTTCTTTCTTTCTTTCATTGTTTTTGGGAACGAAGGAGAGAAAGGATTTGCCGAGCTTCAGTGGAAAGACTTGTGTGTTGCTGAGGAGAATTATGTCACCAGGGAATGCCAAGTGCTACTTCAGAGGATTGCATAATTGATATTTTCAATCATTAGTCATCTGTTTACAAAACATAACTGATTTCCTCAGAACAAGCCTGCTCTAGCTGTTCCTACACAGGTAGTCCTCGGCTTTACGACCACAACTGTGCCCCAAATTTCCGTTGCTAAGCAAGACAGTGGTTAGGGCGAGCTTTGCCCCCACTTTACCACCTTTCTGGCCACCCTTGCTAAAGAGATGCGGCAGCTGTTAAATGAGTAACCGGCCCACGTCGATAGGAGAAGCCCGTTTCGCTTAATGACCCCCTTGACTTAACAGCGGCAGGGATTTGCTTAACCACCCTGGCAAAACGGTCATAAAATGGGGTGTGCCTCGCTTAACAACGGCCTCGCTTCGCAATGGAAATGCCGGCCCCGGTTGTCATCAGCCGAGGATTACCTGTAAATGCGCATAAATTGCACACATTTGTGGTGGGTGAGAATTTAAAAACGGTTGGGGGGCTGTAAAAGCCCATAGAAAACGCCTGTGGCGGGAGGCATCTTACTATTTGTGAGGTAAAAATCGTTTTTCCCTCTCTCCCTCTCTGTTCCCCTCCATCCTTTTCTCTCTCCCCCTCTCTTTCTTCCTCTCCCTCCCTCTCCCTGTCTCTTCTTGTCTTACTCTCTCTCTTTCCCTCCTTCGCTATCTCTCTCTCTCTCTCTCTCTCTCTCTCTCTCCCTGTCTCCATCTCTTTCTCCCTCCCTTCCTCTCTCCCTCCCTCCCTCTCCCTCTCTCTTCCCTCCCTCCTTTTCTCTCTCACCCTTTCCCTTACTTTCTTCCTCTCCCTCCCTCTTCCTGTCTTACTTTCTCTCTTTCCCTCTTTCGCTATCTGTCTCTCTTTCCCTCTCCCTTTCTCCCTGTCTTCCTCTCTCCATCTCTCTCTCCCTCCCTCCCTCTCTCTCCCTCTCTCTTCCCCTCCCTCCTTTTCTCCCTCTCCCTTTCTTTCTTCCTCTCCCTCCCTCTTCCTGTCTCTTCCTGTCTTACTCTC
>NW_015425737.1:0-1278 GCF_001527695.2 Protobothrops mucrosquamatus | reverse complement strand
AATGGCAACTGAGAAGATGATGCTGAAAACTGTTTGTCGGAGAAGGCAGGTGGCTTTTGTTGGTTGACCAATGAAGAGAAGAGGAGACAAGAAGCAAAGCAGGAGGGAGACCAGGAAGATGTAGGAGAGGTCCCGGTTGTTGGCTTTGACAATGGGAGTGTCTCTGTATTTAATGAAAAGTGTTAAAACAAGGCCTGTGATTAAGAACAAGAATAGAGCAAAAGAGACCAGAATGATTCCCAGATGTTCTTTAAAGGAAAGGAAGGATATAACTTTGGGGATACATTGGATTCTGTCCTCATTTGGATATTTTTCATCTGGACACTTGGTGCATTTTTCTGTATCTGGGTAAAATGAAAAAGATATTTTTTACAAATATTCTGTACTTTCACCTTTCAAGAAATACCTTTTTAGGACAACATTTGTTACCAGCAGCATTTTCCCAGCAGCATTGCTTAAAAACTCTGCAGAAAGAAGGTAAAGAAAATCATTTTCTAAAAAAAAAAAAAAGCTATATTTTTATAGTTTATGAAATTAAAAGAAATTCTGGAACCTGAATGATTTTTTGTATAATTTGCAGAACCAACATTATAAGTGGTAGATAATGAATCAGTTAATCAGTTAATTTCCTGGACCCTGCCAGACGGCATTTCTTAATATACTTCACTCTGGATGCCTATCTTTTGAAATCTAATTAGCTAGAAAAAATGTTCTGCAAATAATCTGGAATCCAAACTAAAAAGCAGAAAAGTTTGTGTTTTTTTCTAACAGTAGAGACGCTTGTCCAATCTGCTAAACCCTCCTATCTCTTCCTAGGCCCTCCCTCAAGGTTTTTTCTGCTATTCCTCCCTGTAGATAAGAAATTGTGCAATTTGAAGATAATAGCAATAGCAATACTGCTCAGACTTATAAACCACTTCATGTGCTTTACAGCCATCTCTAAGTGGTTTACAAAATCAGCCTATTGCCCCCAACAATCTGGGTCCTCATTTTACCGACCTCAGAAGGATGGAAGGCTGAGTCAACCTTGAGCCGGTGAGAATAGAACTGCCAAACTGCTGTCAAAAACAAAAAAAAATTTCCTTGGTGTCCCCCACCTTCCTGAGTGGAGATGGTCCCCTCCGGACAAGGGATGCAGTCATAGCAGCAAATTGGTTCTCCTTCTCGTTTCTGCTTGACAAATCCAGGATGACAATTTTCCACACATTGGGACTGAGGCAAAGACTAAGCAGAAAAATAAGGAATTTGAAAGAAAATAGATTGGGACTAAGCGTGCAT
>NW_015425736.1:0-1278 GCF_001527695.2 Protobothrops mucrosquamatus | reverse complement strand
TGCAGAGACAACCTTCTCCTTCTCCTGAGTGGCACCTGCACTCAGGCAGAAGTTTAGACACCTCTTTTCTGTGCCTATAATAGGGGTCCTCAACGTTGGCCCTTTTATGACTTGTGGACTTCAACTCCCAGAATTCCTCAGCCAGCATGGCTGGCTGAGGAATTCTGGGAGTTGAAGTCCACAAGTCATAAAAGGGCCAAGCTTGAAGACCCCTGATATAAGCTACTGGGAAGGCCCTTCAAAAGACCCTAAATTCGGCGATATCTTGTGGAATTCTGGGACTTGAAGTCCACAGGTCTTAAAGCTGCCAAGTTTGGAGACCCCTGCCCTAAACGTCCGTTAATAAAATACTTGGATAGCACAATCTATCTGCGAATCTCCTCATTAATCGGCTGGTCTATTTCCAAAGCCAAAATAAAGGCAACTTATTTTTCCAATCAGGCACCTCGTCGGACAGCTCTAGATCGGCGAGGGAAAAGCCCCACGCCAACGCTCTGCGGTTGCTAGGCGACGCCGCGGGAGAGCGAATCTCTCCCCCCCCCCATCTCCGCCCTAGCAAGCCGGGGAGGCAAAGAGTGGGCGTGGCCATAGCCTCCGATCCCCGCCCTCCGCTTTCTTAACCTCGCTCCGGATTGCTCGGTTCCCCGATAGAGGGCCGACGGGAAAGAGGCGGGGCTACGGCGGTCACGTGGCGAACATGGACCCGGTGCTTTACGTGGTGGCGGCGCTGCTGCTGGTGGCGCTCCTCGTCTTCGTCAGCCGCGTCCGGGGACGGGCGCGCGCGGGTAGGAGCCTCCGCCTAACGGGGTCGGCGGAGAGGACGGTCTGCGGCGGGGGAAGAGGACTTCCGGGCGAGGGTGACGGCCTCCTCTAGCCGGAGGCCTCTATGCTCCTGGAACTACAACTCCCACAATCCCTCTGGCCAGCGTCTAACCGCCTGCGCTGTCTGGAGAGTCTGGGAGTTGTAGTCCAGCGTCTCTTAACTGGCCCCTGGATCCTCCATTTAAGCCAGGGGGAGTCTTCAAACTTGGTCACTTTAAGACTTGTGGACTTCAACTCCCAGAATTCCCCAGCCAGCATGCCTGGCTGAGGAATTCTGGGAGTTGAAGTCCACAAGTCATAAAAGGGTCAAGTTTGAAGACCCCTGGTATAGACTTTAAGAGGAGTGGACTTCAACTCCCAGAATTCCTCAGCCAGCGTGCCTGGCTGAGGAATTCTGGGAGTTGAAGTCCACAAGTCATAAAAGGGTCAAGTTTGAAGACCCCTGGTATAGACTTT
>NW_015425735.1:0-1278 GCF_001527695.2 Protobothrops mucrosquamatus | reverse complement strand
TAAGTTATCAGTCTCAAATTTTATATCTATCAAAATGGAAATTAAAATATGGATCTGTAATTCATTTTAATATTGGACTGTATTTGAAAGCAGCAGAGTTGCTTTCTTATAACCTTGGAGAACAACAGCCCTATAGAACTGAAGTATTTGCCATCAATCTTAACACCTACATTCCCTGCTTATCCTACTTGTACAAATGCACAGATTCTAAAATAATGTCTAGCATTATATTAAATGAAACTGTTATTGTCATACAAGGTAGCTGTACAAGATTCCAGAGTAGCTTTGTTAGTCTTCTAAATCAAGGACTGTGTTGCATGGAAAGGTACTAATAACAAATTTATTAGGCTTTAAGGTTTCATATAATTCTATGACTCAGTGATATATGAAAACACCCTATGGAAGAATTTCTCTAATTTATTTATTACAAATAACTAACCATCAAAACAACGGAAGTCAAATGTGACAGGAGTTTTCTGAAATTCAAAGTGTTTTTAATGGATTTGGATATAATGAATTGCTTTCTTACAGTTTTGCATGGATTATATGTTCTAATGATAGGAACATCAGCTCAATTTTCCACAGAAAGGGATTACGAACGTGTTTGTTTGTTTGTTTTTGATTTTTATCCCATCTTTATTGTTTATAAATAACTCAAGGCAATGAACATACCTAGTACTCCTTCCTCCTCCTATTTTCCCTACAGCAACAACCCTGTGGGGTGGATTGAGATGAGAGAGAGTGATTGGTCCAGAGTCACCCACTGCTTTTTTATGCCTAAAATGAGACTAGAACTCATAATCTCCTGGTTCCATGTCAGCACCTTAACCATTAGACCAAATGGCTCTGTACACACACACACACACACACACACTGTTCTAATTGTCAGGAAGTTTCTCCTTAGTTGTAGGAGAGAAGCAACTAAGGAGAAACTTCCTGACAGTTAGAGCAATTAACCAGTGGAACAAGCTGCCTCCAGAAGCAGTGAATGCTCCAACATTGGAAGTTTTAAGAAGAGACTGGACAGCCATTTGTCCGAAATGGTGTAGGGTTTCCTGCCTGAGCAGGGGGTTGGACTCGATGACCTCCAAGGTCCCTTCCAACTTTTCTTCTTCTTCTTCTTCTTCTTCTTCTTCTTCTTCTTCTTCTTCTTCTTCTTCTTCTTCTTCTTCTTCTTCTTCTTCTTCTTCTTCTTCTTCTTCTTCTTCTTCTTCTTCTTCTTCTTCTTCTTCTTCTTCTTCTTCTTCTTCTTCTTCTTCTTCTTCTTCTTCTTCTTCT
>NW_015425734.1:0-1278 GCF_001527695.2 Protobothrops mucrosquamatus | reverse complement strand
AGCCAGGAGGGGCACGGATCCAGTAAACATGTGGTTGCATTCAGCCCCCCGAGAATCCTGTCCACGTCCTCAGGAGCCACAGAGTCAAACTCCTCCCATACAACAGTCTCAAGACTTACTCCTGTCTCCTCCCCCGGGGCCACCCAGTCAGAGTCAAGACCTTCTCGGATCCGAGCGACTTTGTCATACAGATATTGAGAATGCTGTCATTCTGGTGAGATTCTTGTATCGTAGGTGTCTAGCAATACAGCTTCTGTTTGAAGCTTTACAAGTGGTCCTGGTTGTTTTCACCTGACAAACAGGTAAATTTCTGGAAACAGAGCTAAAGTAGGTTTGCTGTACATACTTAGCAGCCAGATTGTTCAGCTTTGGGATATCAATAGCAAGGTACTGATCAGGTTTGTTGAACTGTTGAACAGTTGCAGGAATTGGGTTTGTCTAGTCTAGTGAAAAGAAGGAGCAGGGGTGACATGATAGTAGTCTTTCAATAACTAAAGGACTGCCACAAAAGAAAAGAAGTCAACCTATTCTCCAAAGCATCAAGGCAGGACAGGTAGCGATGGAAGGAAACTTATCAAGGAAAGAAGCAACCTAGAACTAAGGAGAAATTTCCTAACAGTGAGAACAATTAACCAGTGGAATAGTTTGCCTTCAGAACTTGTGGGTGCTCCATAACGGGAGGCCTTTAAGTAGAAACTGGACAACCATTTGTCCAGAATGGTATAGGGGCTCCAGGTTGGACTTAGAAGACCTCCAAGGTCCCTTCCAACTCTGTTATTCTGTATTATATCTTCTAAGACACACATAGATTATATATTCTTTCCCAGTCTAGCTTACAGTCTTGGGATGTCCAGCTAGTTTCTTATTCATGTACTCGTCAGGTCTTATCATGCTTACTTTCCAAATCTAGACAACTTCAGCCAGCTATTGTGCATTAAAGAAGAACTAATCCTACATAATTCATGAAGACATTTAGATCCAGCCCACCGTGGAAAAAAAGCAATGCTGGCAAATGTTATGAGACTAAATAATTTGAAATCCTAATGCTTCAAAGGCTTTTTATGTTGTTTTTTCCACTGTGCTAATGGATATCTAGAACATGATTTGTTTTTAGTATCTAACTTGTCACATCTAATTTCGTAAACTGGAAATGTAAACCTTTATCGTTTTCTCTTCTTCATTTCTGTTGTTGACACGGGTTGAAATATTCATGCTCGGGAGTCTTCAGTAAATAATTGATAGGGCTGTATTTTTAGTCTGGTTTGGGTATCTCTTTCA
>NW_015425733.1:0-1278 GCF_001527695.2 Protobothrops mucrosquamatus | reverse complement strand
CAGATATGGGGAGAGGAAATTTGGATTGATGACAAAGGGTTAAAATTGTTAGCCCCCATGCTAGATCTTGATCAATATCTCCTGGTCTTACAATGGAGAAAGCAGAGAAAGAGTAAGATAAGTGAATGGCACTTGGTCAAAGTATGGTTCTCATCATGACTTGCTATGAAAGAACAAGTCTTTAATCACTCACCAACTTCCCACTTCAGCATATTTTTTTCTGATTTCTGTATCACTGGGAATCAATACTAACAGAGGATAGAAAGTCATCTGGAAAGAGATTGGGGAAATGAAGTTTGTAAATTCAAATATTTTTATAGAACCAATGATCAAATTATCATCTAAACAACGAAACAGAAAAACAAAAATCTCTATTGGGTGCCTGGCAATATTGAGAACTTTACTGCTCAGGAGCAGATATCTTTTTTCCCTATATGTGGACATGCTATAAAGTAGACCCGTGTATTGTGAACATTATACTTGTCCAGATAATTTCAGAAGGAAATCAGAAGGAAAAATAAAAAAGCAAATGAAACATATACTGTATGAGTTTCCATGATGAGGCTAGCAAAATGTGTCAGAAAGATTTGTACAGTTGCTTGACAACTGAGCAACTGAGTGGGATTTTGAACTCAGAAATGCTACCTTTGTAGAGAATTCATCAGTTTTTGGACAGATTTTATTCTGGCTACTTCGTGATATTCAGAGTGACTGTACATAGCAGGGCATTTGACTGTTCCAGGGAGGATAACTTCGACCACTTTTCCTGCTTTCTGAAGAGCATAGTGGCGCTCCAGACTCAAAGTTATAACAAAAGTTGGGGAAAATGATCAATCTAACCTTTTACTAAGGTTACAGTCAATTCAGGTTGTGTCTGCCATATGTAGCAAAGGAAGAATGGGAAATAATGCACTGGGTGGAAAAATGATACATTATTAGAAACTGATCTTTCACACAACTTTGAAAGACTGTTTTAAAAAAATACAATAAAGAGTGGAGTAAACTTTTAATGGTGTCAGTCCAAATGCCAAATTTTTCAGAGTAGGAAATTTTAGCATTGCATGTTGCAAGAACGTTTTCCGCTGCGATGGAAGTGTAGTTGCTAAAAATACATGATTTTTTATAAAAATGGAAACGAACACAAGGTTTTGCTTATCCCAAATTAGTACAACAGATTGAACAATCTAATCTGGCCTGGAAGATTCGGTACTTCAATTACTACAATATATATATATATATATATATATATATATATATATATATATATATATATATATA
>NW_015425732.1:0-1278 GCF_001527695.2 Protobothrops mucrosquamatus | reverse complement strand
GACAGTTCGATTCTCATGGGCTCAAGATTGACTCAGCCTTCCATTCTTCTGAAGTTGGTAAAATGAGAACCCGGATTGTTGGGGGCAATATGCTGACTCTGTAAACCACTTAGAGAGGTCTGTAAAGCACTATGAACTGGTATATAAGTCTAAGTGCTATTGCAAGTACTATTTTAAGATATGCAAATACAGTAGTGAGTAATATGTAGTTGCAAGGAATACAAATAGTCCTCAATTAATGACCATAATTGGGATTAGTAACTCTGTTGGTAAGCAATGTAACCATAAAGCAAAAATAAAAAAAATAAAAAATCACATGACCATACCAACTTGTCATATGATCATGAGTTATGATTTCCTGCCTGCTTCCCCAGTGACTTTGCTTCTGGGAAGCTGGCAGTGAAGGTTGCAAATGACAAACATGCAACCACAAGATGCTGCTACCATTATAAATGCACAACAGTTGCCAAGTGCCTGAATTATCATTAAATGACGATGGGAATGCTGTGATATAAGTCTCCTCATAACTTTGAATAAGTCTCCTCATAACTTTGAATAAGTCTCCTCATAACTTTGAATGGTTGCTGAATGAATGGTCACTAAGCAAGGACTACCAGCAAATGGTGAAAAAGTTAAAATGGCTATGTATCAGAAAGTAAAAGGAAAGGAAACGCTATTCCATTCCTTATAATTTTGGGGGTTGGGGGTAGATTAGGTTGAACATGAATGCATAGCAAATGATTGTGAATTGATTTTGAAAATGAGTACAGTACAAAGTAGTGGCTTGATAATGTAAAGATAACAAATAAGGTTCAGATTGGAAAACAAATATATTGAAGAGTTTGGATGGAGAGGCAAGGTAGACCAGGAAACTGTAGATAAACACAGTTCTCATTGTCAAAGAGACAGCAAGAAAGTATGTGCCATGTGGCTCTCCAGCAAATAAAGGGAACCTGTGTAATTCAGGTTGTTCTTAGATCACAAAGAATGGTTTGGTGGTTTGGCCTTTCAGCGTATGTCAACAACATTTGTCTTCTTGACTCAGGACTTCTGACAGCTTAGTCTGTCTATCAAAGTACAGTAGTGGCCTGATGTTGCAGACACCTGGACTCCATCATCTGTTGCTTCTCTTGGCATATGAAATAGGAACAAGCCAATGCTCAGCAATTGAGGAAAAAAATGGTACTTGAGTTTTGCATACTAATAAAGAAATTTTATATTCATTTTCTGAACATGAACTCCTTGTCATTTTTGTCATCTGTCTTCCCTCATTTCAAA
>NW_015425731.1:0-1278 GCF_001527695.2 Protobothrops mucrosquamatus | reverse complement strand
CCCCCCCCCCCGAATATTGGGTAATCCTCGAGTTACGCCTACAATGGGAACCAGGATTTTCATTGCTAAGCCAGGCAGATAAGTGCCCAATTTTACAATCTTTTTAAATTTTTGCCCCAGTTGTTAAGTGAAACTCCTGGTCATTAAGAGAATCCAGTTCCCCCCCTCCCCACCCTTGACTTAGCTGGCTGGGAAGGTGGCCATCCTGTAATCGTGCGATGCCGGGATGCTGCAGCCGTCATAAGTACCTGCCAGTTGCCAAGGGTCTTAAATTTTGATCACGTGACTTCAGGTTTTCCACGAAACCACGCCCGTGGCTTGCTTAACGACTGCCGCGTTTGCTTAACAGCCGAAGTCATAAAACTGGGTCGCGTGTGTGTGTGAGACTGACCCGTTTTGCAACCGTCACGATTTGCGGACGTGATGGATAAACTCCGTGGTGGTCATAACTCAAGGATTCCCTGTAAGCTGATGGGGATTGTTAGAGAGTGGTGCCCAGTAAATTGGATGGGTTAAGGAAGGAATGAATGAGCCGTAGAATTTGCCTTTTAAAAATAATGCCTGCCTCTTTTTTTTTTTTTTCCAGAAATCTGGGTCCTTCTCTTAGCAAAACATTGGCTCAGCTGTACTGCACACCAGGACCGCTGCCTTGAACATCAAAAGACTGTGAGAAGTGGGCACTGGCTCTGTGTATGTGTGTGTGTGTGTGAGAGAGAGAGGGGGGGGGAGAGAGAGAGAGAAAATCAGAGAAAGAGAAATAAAATAATGACATTTACTGTGCTGTCGATTAAGAGAAAAATTCCCACAATTGGTCACCTCTTGTAAAACACCAGGAAAGGAGCGTGCCTCAAATCTCACAGGCAAGTTTTTTTCCCAAGTCACACTTCCTTGCACAACCTGGAAGGGGAGGGGGTTTTCATCTCTGCCTACACTCAAACAAACACACACACACACACACACACACACACACACACACACACACACATATACCCCTTCCCCAGAAAAGAGTTTGGACAGATGTATGCTCCCTTCAGTGCCCAATCCTGCCTGGCTGTGTCCTGTTTGATTGAAAGCAATCTAATAAATATACATGCTAATAAAGTCCTAAGAAAACTGTCTTAATATTCCAATAAAATTTCTAGTAGTTTTTAAAAACAAGCGTTCTCATTTTCCTTCCAACTGCCTTCCTTTCCTTCCTTCCTCCCCTCAATGTCTCCCTTCCTTCCTTCCTTCCTTCCTTCCTTCCTTCCTTCCTTCCTTCCTTCCCTCCCTCCCTCC
>NW_015425729.1:0-1278 GCF_001527695.2 Protobothrops mucrosquamatus | reverse complement strand
AATAATAATAAAGTTGGAAGGGACCTTGGAGGTCATCTAGTCCAACCCCCTGCTCAGGCAGGAAACCCTATACCATTTCAGACAAATGGCTGTCCAGTCTCTTCTTAAAAACTTCCAGTGTTGGAGCATTCACCGCTTCTGGAGGCAGGTTGTTCCACTGGTTAATTGTTCTAACTGTCAGGAAGTTTCTCCTCAGTTCCAGGTTGCTTCTCTCCTTGATCAGTTTCCACCCATTGCTTCTCGTTCTGCCTTCAGACGCCTTGGAGAATAGCTTGACTCCCTCTTCTTTGTGGCAGCCCCTGAGATATTGGAACACTGCTATCATGTACCCCCTCGTCCTTCTCTTCGTTAAACTAGACATACCCAATTCCAGCAACCATTTTTGTCCTGGTTTTATCCTGAGTGGCTATGAAACTACAAAGCACATCATATTCATGTTCCTTTATTAAGACAGAACTACCGTCAAGCTGCCTTCTATACAGAAACGAATTACTACAGAAGACATCAAACTAATGCTTGGCATACATCTCGCATGTTGCCATTCACTGGGACACAAGCACATTTGCTTCTGAAATATTTATTGAAGGAGAAGAGAATTTCAGTTGAAATTTTCAGGGCTAGAACATAGTGTTCTTGTACTTATTTACTGACCAAGTGCCCAAAGACGAGAAAGGAAAAAATCCTGTCTTTCATTATACAAGCATCTCTCCATTAAATCCCAAGGGAAGTCATCTATGAAATCTATTCCCAAAGGCCTTTTTTTCAGATTCTGAATTGTGGGTGATCTGAAATATTTCAGAGGGAAGATGCATCCCAGAAAAACCAAAATTCCAACACAGCAAAGCAGCTTACCCCAAAAAAATAAAAAACGATCAAGAGAAATGCAAAAGAATTGTTCCAAATTAGAAGGAGCTTTAGAAACAGAAGCCTCTTTCTCAGGAGAAAAAGAAAACACTTCTGTTGATTGCAAGGTGGATTTCATCACAGCATTAGATAAAATAACTCTGGCTACAATAGTGTGAAGTGTGAAAGAATCCCCTTTCTGGTAATACAATACCAGAGGTTAGCAAATACTGCCTTGTGACGAAAAATGACAATTTTGAAAAGGTTTCCAAGCCCTTCCATCTACTTACCTGGAGAGATTCCAGATAGAAACATCCCAGCCAACTGGCATTAGTTCTTACATTTACAGCTGGCAAACAATCTCTTTAAACATTTCCAGGTTTTCTACACAACTGTTTAATGTCTACCTTTAATACACCACCACCTGACTTCAGG
>NW_015425728.1:0-1278 GCF_001527695.2 Protobothrops mucrosquamatus | reverse complement strand
GCAGGACTCAGGGCGGTGCACAGCATATTAAAACAAGTACAAGTACAAGTACAAATACAAAAAATAAAAACCCCTATAAAACCAAATTAAAACCAAATATTAGTAGCTGTTTTCCTATTAAAATTATTCTTAAAATCATCCCTAAATAAAATCCTCCCTAGGTCAGGCCCGCTTGCTGGAAAAGCCATGTCTTGAGGGCGCGGCGGAAAGTAAGGAGATCCGGAATCCTCCGGATCTCGGGGGGTAGTTCGTTCCAGAGGGTGGGGGCACCCACAGAGAAGGCCCTCCCCCTGGGGGTCGCCAGCCGACATTGTTTCGCCGACGGCACCCTGAGGAGACCCACTCTGTGGGAGCGTACCAGTCTATGGGAGGAAATCTGTGGCAGAAGGCGGTCTCGGAGGTAACCAGGTCCGATGCCATGGAGCGTTTTAAAGGTGGTAACTAACACCTTAAAGCGCACTCGGAAGACCACTGGTAACCAGTGCAGCTCGCGCAAAAGCGGTGTTACATGGGAGCGACGAGTCCCTCCCAACACCGCCCGCGCGGCCCCATTCTGGACCAGTTGAAGTCTCCGGGTGCTCCTCAAAGGGAGCCCCATGTAGAGAGCATTACAGTAGTTATGCATAATTTCAAGCTCTAACTCTGGACACAGGCTTTGTTATAAAAAAAAGCAATTTGCCAAATTTAAAAGGACAAATACCAGGATTGTCTTAAAACAACCATCACCAAAATATTGGAAATGATTTATGGTTTCCAAAATTATGGAGTCGGTGATGCTCTTTAAGCTCTGCTGTTTGCTTGCAGGTTTATTTCTTTTTATATCCTGCCTTTATTAATTTTATAAATGACTCAAGGCAGCAAATATGCCTAAAACTTCCTCCTCCAATTTTCCCTACAACAACACCCGGAGGCTCCAGCTAGTCCAAAATGCGGCCGCGCGGGCGGTGCTGGGAGGGACTCGTCGCTCCCACGTAACACCGCTGCTGCGCGAGCTGCATTGGCTGCCGGTGGCCTTCCGGGTGCGCTTCAAGGTGCTGACTATCATCTTTAAAGCGCTCCATGGCAGCGGACCTGGATACCTTCGAGACCGCCTTCTGCCACAGATTACCTCCCATCGGCCAGTACGCTCCCACAGGGTGGGTCTCCTCAGGGTACCGTCGGCCAGACAGTGCCGGCTGGCGACCCCAAGGGGGAGGGCCTTCTCTGTGGGAGCTCCCACCCTCTGGAATGAGCTGCCCCCAGAGATCAGGGTGATCCCTGATCTCCCTTCCTTCCGCC
>NW_015425726.1:0-1278 GCF_001527695.2 Protobothrops mucrosquamatus | reverse complement strand
GTAGTCCCTTTGTTCCTGAAAGGAGGGGAGTATAAAAACTGAAGTCTAATCCCGCCCTCCTCGTTCAGAATTGCCTATCTCTAATATGCTCTGAACCTTGCGCAAATAAACTTCTCTGCTAAACCCCTCTGGAATTCGTAAGAGTTCTTTCGTTTTCCACAAGAACGCGATTAAAATTGAGATGCTTGGCAACTGGCATATACTTATGCCAGTTGCCGTGTTCCCCCGGGGGTCACGTGATCCCCTTTTGCGACCTTCTGACCGGCAAAGCCAATGGGGGAAGCCAGATTCACTTAACGAGTGTGTGACCGACTTATCAACTGCAGGGATTCACTTAACAACGGCGGCAAGAAAAGTCGTAAAACGGGACAAGACTCACTTAGCAAACATCTCGCTTAGCGACAGAAATCTCAGTTGCGGTCGTTAAGTCGAGGACTACCTGGATAGGAGGAGAGCTGTGTAAATCTATTTTGGCCACAAGAAGATGCAGCTGATGAAAGCTTTTGCTTTTTAATATAATTTACTATATTAAAATGTGCCAAATTCCTTGTGATTTTTTGGAGGGGGAGGTTTCATTTCTGGAGGGGAAAAAAAATCAGACAAAAAAAAAATTGTTCTATTGAATCCAGAAATATTAATGCCTTGAGCCGACAGAGGGCGCCCCAACCCTTCTCTGGCCAAGCGGTCCCACTGGGCAAGCGCGTTGATTTTCATGAAAGCAACGACTCCGCCCCATCCGCTTTACGTTTATCGCCTGCGCATTGCCTGCCAGCTGCGCATGCGCCCAGCCGGCTCGAAAGGCGCGGTTGTGGCGCATGCGCGTTATTCCTTCGCCCGGCCGGTCAGAACGAGTCAGCGCTGGCGGGGGAAAGCGCCGCTTAGCGCGCGGGGAAAAAAAAAAAGCCAAGCCGTAGCCGCCGAAGCCCCCGACCCCCTTCGGTGGCTCGTTCTAGCGGTTCGGACCGGCCGCTTCCCCTCAGAGGTAGCCGGCAACCGAGGCCGGTAAAGAGAACCGGGGGCGGGGGCGGGGCGTCTTCGGCAGTTTTCAAGGTAAGGGCGGAGATTGGGCCAGATTGACGGGAACGCCGGCCAATGAGAAGAACCGCGCGGTACGCCCTCCCCGTCTCGCCTCCTCTTCGCTCTGATTGGCTCGGCGCGGGGAGAGCGGGGCGTCATTTTTGCCCTATTTGAATATTTGAGAAAATGAATGGGAGAGGGTGGGAGGGGGAGGTAGTGTGATGGGAAGGGCGGGGGAGGGGCTGCTCTTCCAGGATGGGG
>NW_015425725.1:0-1278 GCF_001527695.2 Protobothrops mucrosquamatus | reverse complement strand
CTTTTATCGTCAATTCATCCCCTCTTTTGCCGAGATTGCCCTACCCCTTACAGAACTACTCAAAACAGGCAAAGGAGGAGGGAAGCCACGACCGGGCCAACCACTAGCATGGACAATGGGCTGTCAAACAGCTTTTGAAAATTTAAAGAGACTATTTGCTGCTGAACCGGTCCTAAAGCACCCCTGCCCAGGGGAACCCATTGTGATTCAAGCCGACGCCAGCGATGTGGCAGTTGGAGCTGTGTTACTGCAAAAGAACAAAAATGGGATCCTGCAACCCTGCGCCAACACCTCTAAGAAATTTACTGAGAGCGAGCGGAGATGGGCAATCTGGGAGAAAGAGGCCTTTGCGATTAGATGGGCACTATTAAACTGGCGACACTATCTGGAGGGGAGCAAGGTACCATTTGAGGTATGGACAGATCACAAAAATTTAGAAGCACTGAAAACTCCCCGCAAATTGTCCCTAAAGCAAGTACGATGGGCACAGTACTTCAACCGCTTCAACTTCACTCTAAACTACATACCAGGAGGAAAGAACTTCCTAGCTGATACGCTATCCCGGTTACCCCAATACAAAAGCGAACGGGAGGAAGTTAACGACGCAATTATACCCAATCCACAAACGGCCGCTCAACTTACACCTCGCAGGGTTCCCAATCCTGATGACCCTGGAGTAAAGAAAATAAAATGAGAGCTCCTCACCGACCAATGGTTCAAAGATAATCACACCTCCCTAACGTGCCGGGATGGCTTGGCTTACAAAGGGGGGAAACTATATTTGCCAGAAGCCCTCCGTCTTAATGCTCTCAAACACAGCCACGATGTAAAACAGGCTGGACACTTTGGATATTTGAAAACCCTACACCTCACCCGCCGGCAATTTTGGTGGCCGGGGCTGAAAAAGGATGTGGAAAACTATGTAAAAAGTGGCAGACCCTTCTCAACCATGGGAAGAAATAGCTATGGACTTTATAGTAGACCTACCTGAAAGTAGTGGAAACACTGTCATCTGCACTGTAATAGACCTGTTCTCGAAGCAGGCTCATTTCATCGCCTGCAAAGTACTCCCATCTGCCCGACTGACCAAATTGTTTCTGAAACATATCTACCGGCTGCATGGCGCCCTTAAGGGAATAACTTTGGACAGGGGGGTGCAGTTCACAGCAAAGTTTTGGAGAAGTTTCCTTACATTAATTGGATCATCTCAAGGTTTATCATCTGCTTTTCATCCGGCCACCAATGGGGCCGCAGAAGCCGCTAACAAAATGGTGGAGC
>NW_015425724.1:0-1278 GCF_001527695.2 Protobothrops mucrosquamatus | reverse complement strand
ATCAAATATGATTTCAATTAGTATTTTCAGTAAATTAATAATTCAGTAAATTAATAGCAAAAAATAATTTAATTGGCATAAAATAATTCATTTGCATTTATTTGTAATGGTTCAAAGAATGTTCGGAAAAATGTTCGGCCCTCCAGCATGTTCACTTCATCCAATCTGGCCCTCTTTGAAAAAAGTTTGGACACCCCTGCCTTAAGTACTTTGGAGCCTCTCTTAACAGCTGTAAGGCAGGGTTGGACATCCTGTTTCCTCAGGCTGTGGAGGCTTCTAGATCCTCTTTTTGGGGCCCTTATTTCCCACCAGCCGTGATTACTGAAAACTGCTAGCAAAACGTCCTGTCATTTTCACTTGGGAAACAAATGAGAAATCCAGTGTGAATTATAGAATGGGCATACCACGGTTAAAACAAAAGCAATGCTCTTTTCAGTTCTCTAACAAATTACTCTTCAAAAAATATTCCTCAACCTCCCCAAAATGTTAGGTGTAAATCTGGCCGTCAGAATATTACTCATCTCTGCTCTAAAAGGTATAATGTTTTCTGTGAACTTGTATGTGAGAATGTTTTTAATAACAGCTTTGTTAGAATGCTTGCTGTGCAGAACCTAACATTCCACATGAAAGAAATCTAAAAAGGCTTGCTACCTTTTTCTTTATGCCTTCATGTCTTGTTCACAGCAAATCAGTTATGAGAATTTGTCTTGGTCACCAAATAGCCAAAGAGGATACTGTGATTTATAGAGTATTTCTGCAATGAGGCCTTCCTGGAAAATGATTGCTTTCTCTTTAAATTGAGGGTAAATGAACATCAATTTTCTCTAAGTGGCAACCTTTCCTAGCTCACATAGGGGAATATAAGTTGCAAATTGGCACCATACTATGGTTCTTCTTTTATGATAAACCTAATTAATTCTGAGTACTGCTTTAGATTTTGCAGATGTCCTCATTCTTTGTAGATCTGTTGAAAAATTAAATCCAGTCTACATTTCATTTCCTTTTTTTTTCTGTTTGAATGCACTCCGGAGTGACTCTGTTATTTGTAATGAACCGCTATGTGAAGCAATGGGCAGAAAGAAACTTTGGAAATATGCAGGTGATAAATGCAATTGAGCTAATTGCCCTGCGGAAATTTGACTAATCCACAATAAAACTACATTTCTCTTACAATCATTTTCCCATTTTAATCCTAGCCAACTGAGGTGAATTCTTTCAGAACCGCTGTGCAGATCTCCGATGGTTCTGAACCTGATGCTATGAAAATTGAGCAAGCTA
>NW_015425723.1:0-1278 GCF_001527695.2 Protobothrops mucrosquamatus | reverse complement strand
TTGCACATTGTCACCTATTATACCTTTTCAAACACAATTTTACCAAACGCTTTCCTAAGCATACTTCATAAACTAATACTCCTGCAATTTTTGTATATGTTCTTGCTTCTGGTCCTCAAACTGTGAGTTGTATCCCTTTGAGGGATTGCTGGCAAATTTGAGGAGGGTGACACTTGATCCCATTCTGCATGGACATGGGTAGCCTTTGACAAAATGCTGGCACTGGATCAGATTGTGTGCAGCATTCAGGAGCTGGGGTTCTCCTTCAGTGACTTTTGTAATTGGCTTCTGTGATAGCCTCAACACATCTCTGAGTACTTGTCAAGGTCACCTTCTGAGTTAGAAGGCAGTAAAGAGGTGGTGACAGTCACCATCTTGGCATCAGTTCCCTAACTCAAATATATGTTCCTGATCGCATGTGGTTCCTTTGTAAACCTAGTGAAAGACCTGGCTCCTTTAGAGCAGTGGTTCTTAACCTTTTTGAACGAATCGCCCCCTTGAGCCAATGAGGAAGTTGTCATCGCCCCCCTCCCCCAACATAACCTCTCAATCACAACTTTGCAATACTGCAGACCTCTTAAAATGTGAAATGAATATATATAAACTTTCATTTCTCTCCCCCAGAATAAAGTTAATAATTTTGTGGATGTGAGGGCTGGGCAAGGTTTGAATATTCAGAGACTTTTAATAATTACATTTTAATCTATATATCACAGGGTAGTCAAGCTACGTAGAACCACAACTGCTAGCTTGAAATGATTGAAAATGAGAGATTTTCAGGGGGAGTGCTGGCTGTGTTTTCACTGTGCCTTTAGAGCAGACTGGGTGGGTGGTCAAATCTTTCCTCTCCCTCCCTTCCCCCTTCTTTCTCCAGGTGAGGAGAAAGAGAGGGAGAGAAAGACACTTGCGCTTCCTCTCTCTCTTTCCTCTCTCTTTCTATCTTTTTTTCTTTCCCCTTTCCCTCTCTCTTTCCTCTCCCTCCCTCCCCCCTTTCTCCAGGTGAGGAGAAAGAGAGAGGAAGAGAGAGGCACTTGCGCTTCCTCTCTCTCTCTCTCTTTCCCCTCTCCCTCTCTCTTTCCTCTCCCTCCCTCCCCCCTTTCTCCAGGTGAGGAGAAAGAGAGAGGAAGAGAGAGGCACTTGCGCTTCCTCTCTCTCTCTCTCTCTCTTTCTCCTCTCCCTCTCTCTTTCCTCTCCCTCCCTCCCCCCTTTCTCCAGGTGAGGAGAGAGGGAGAGAGAGGCACTTGCGCTTCCTCTCTCTCTTTCCTCTCTCTTTCTATC
>NW_015425722.1:0-1278 GCF_001527695.2 Protobothrops mucrosquamatus | reverse complement strand
GCAATTTCTTTTAAGGGGTGGGAGACCCAGAAATCAATTCATTGTTTCAGGAGGTCTTCCTATCACAAACCTTTGAGAACACCTGGGGAAAATAATAATAATAATGATAAAATTGGAAGGGACCTTGGAGGTCATCTAGTCCAACCCCCTGCTCAGGCAGGAAACCCTATACCATTTCGGACAAATGGCTGTTCAGTTTCTTCTTAAAAACTTCCAGTGTTGGCGCGTTCACCGCTTCTGGAGGCAGGTTGTTCCACTAGTTAATTGTTCTGTCAGGAAATTTCTCCTTAGTTCTAGGTTGCTTCTCTCCTTGATCAGTTTCCATCCGTTGCTTCTTGTCCTGCCTTCAGGCGCCTTGGAAAATAGCTTGACTCCCTCTTCTTTGTGGCAGCCCCTGAGATATTGGAACACTGCAATCATGTCCCCCCTCGTCCTTCTCTTCGTTAAACTAGACATACCCAATTCCAGCAACCGTTCCTTATATGCTTTAGCCTCCAGTCCCCTAATCATCTTTGTTGCTCTTCCCTGTACTCTTTCTAGAGTCTCAACATCTTTTTTACATCGTGGTGACCAAAACTGGATGCAGTTTTGTATGTAAGTATGTAAGGCAGGGGATCTAGGTAGCGTGCAAAACCACACATCCCCCTCAATCCATAGAATTTTTTTTCTCACAGAACCAGTTGCTGGTGCCCAAAAAATTGGGGGCCACTGATGTAAGGTACAATGTAATCATGAATCAGAATCTAGGAATAAGGAGAAATTTCCTGACAGTTAGAACAATTAACCAGTGGAACAACCTGCCACCAGAAGCTGTGAATGCTCCAACACTGGAAGTTTTTAAGGAGAGACTGGACAGCCATTTGTCTGAAATGGTATAGGGTTTTCTGCCTGAGCGGGGGGTTGGACTAGATGACCTCCAAGGTCCCTTCCAACATTATTATTATTAATTATTATTATTATTATTATTATTATTATTATTATTATTATTATTATTATTATTATTATTATTATTAATACTTCACTACACTATAAATGCCAGTTTGGAATGGACCAGCATCTCAGTCATATTTTTTTTTTTTAAAAAAGTCACTGATCTAAAAAAGAAATTAAGTCAGGAGTTTTCCTGTGGCATTTGTGTTTTGAATTTCTTTATTCTGGAAATAAATTAGACCTGATCTTGCATTTGGAAGATGTATATATATGTATATATTTATATCAAGACAGCCACTTTCCCACAAATCCTGCTAGGGCTGGCAAAGGACATTACGGATTAGGAAT
>NW_015425721.1:0-1278 GCF_001527695.2 Protobothrops mucrosquamatus | reverse complement strand
AAAACATCCATATGTTGTTTATTTGATTCTCCAGTTTTACTGACAACATAAATAATAATCAAAGGGATATATTTATTGACGTCTGTTGTAACTTGTACAAGATATTGTCTGAAAACCGGTTTGTGAATTCCACTAATCTATTTACAAATGCCATTTTTTATTTTGCTATTAATATTCTTGAACAGAAATTTAACAGTCGATGCATAGTTTTCTAATTTATCTTCTCTTGTTTTGTCTTTAACTGCCTATTTACTGGAAGAAAAAATATTCTGGCAATACCTAGTTATGCCCCCGTTTTAGATCAGAACTCTGCAAGTTCTAAATCAATTCTACTGATTTACTGATACAATTACAATAGAAATGAAAATTATGATTCAAAACTGAGACATTAAATATTCTCATGCTTGACTTCCGCTTCCGGATCGTGGCATGTTCAGTTGTACAAAGAGATCTCTCTCTTCGTCGGCTGTTTTCCCTCCGCCGGTAGACCCTTATGTGGGTCTTAAATCACCCTGGAGGGGCGACTACTGTCGAGGAGGCTTTTGCTCAGCTGCGGTGGAGCGGCGGCTCCCCCTGCAGTCTGAGCTAACTTTGTAGGGCCGACAGAGAAGAAGATCGGTCATAAAATGGCCGATCACTTAGCTGCGCCAGCCAAAGTCAGAAAATCATCTAAGCATAAAGAACCACCATGGTGAATCCGGGTGAGACCTTTCCTCCCTCTCTCTGTCCTGACTATTTGCTTGTAAAAAGTTTTTGATCACTTCCCTGTCTTAAGAGAGCAGCATCTGTCTACTTGGGAAAGTAAAATAGTTAAAGTTTTATTGACTACTCGATTTTTCTCTTTGGATACCTAGGGGCCCTGAAAAAAATAAAAAAGAAACGCTATATTTTTTACTTTATTTATTATACTGGAGATACCTGCTTTTGCTTTTTCTGTTTTCCGAAAGAGATAAATTTTTACCTATTTGGAAGAAAGAGTTTACAGTCCACTGAGGACATCTTGTGGTGAAAAGTGCCATTACAACTGTATTTTCTTTTGCTATTTGAAGATGAATTTGACCTTCAAATGACAACAAAAGGGAAAAGATAAAAGATTTGCAACAGCTGTGGTGAATTTGCTTATTAGAATTTTGGAGGTGGATATTTGTTGACCTTTTTGAAATATAGCCTCCACTAAAAGATCAAAGACTATTCTTGATCAAAGATTATTTCACCATTGAAATGGAGGAAGCTTATCCACAGTTCGACTATGAACTTATATTGGAAAAGATTTTGGAA
>NW_015425720.1:0-1278 GCF_001527695.2 Protobothrops mucrosquamatus | reverse complement strand
AGACACACATCAGATAATATTTGGCTAGTAGATTTGATTGATTTGAATAAAAACAAAGTATAATTCAATTGTTAAATATACAAAAAGACTGATAAAATTTACAGAAAAGATTTGTATATTACCTTAGCAAAATGTAGATTTCCTAAAGAATTTATAAACTGAGACTGGAAAAGTTAATGAAAGTTAATGGCATTTTTTTTATCTCACTTTATAAAGATGCTAGACAAGGATGTCCACTTCTCCCTTTAATCTTTGTTCATAACCTTTAGCTTATACTATCAGGCAAGATCATAATATCCATGATTTTTAAGTAATTTATTATAATATCCATATATGTTATATGCTAATGAGGTTCTATTATTTATCTCTGGACCTCATGCTTCAATTCTGGCTTTCATGCATCTGATTAACACCTCTGGACAAATTCCAGGATATCCTATTATAACTGGTTAGTTAGGATTGATGCCTGTGAGTAAAGACTTGCTTATTTATACATTAAGTGATTGTCATTTTCATATATCCATTCACTCCATGGACAGATAGATGACAGATATCTATTTCAGTCTATGCCCACCTCCATGAACAGAAACAGAATGAGTCACAGATTATGTGAATCAGTATATCATTTACTGATTATATCAGTAAGTGATATACAAGGCTCCCTTTGCTGGATATGGTTAAATGGAACCCCCAGAGCTTTAGGAGAAAATATAAAATGGAAGTAAATACTAAATTAGAATTAAGATAATGGAAAAACACTTCCATATTACAGATTACTATACTGGTATGTCAATACAGATACCAGGACTCAAGGGAGTTTTTACTTTATTGGTATTTATATGTCACTCTTCTAAATTTATAAAAGATATTCGCCTCTATTGCAAACTCTTCTAAAAGTCTCCTCTACATAAGTGTTTTATATGAAGTAAAATGAGAAGCTCTAAAGATTATACAACAAAGGCAAATAGCTTGTCCTGAAGATTCTATAATGCTTCATCTCTGCACACTGATGATGCTGTTACGTTTATACCTCCTGCCTTCATTTTGGACCAGTTTCATTCTCAAATTGAACTAGAAATTAGACTGAAATAGATTTAATAATGCATGTCATTTACGAATATCTGAGCAGCTATGACTACTTGAGCATTTCCTCATTTACAACATGAATATAATTTTACACACTAAATAAAAGTATTTTTTTAAGAGAGAATGTCAGTGCTGCCTTCAGTACAGCAGACACAATCCTCTGCCTTAAAAAAAAATCATTCACAACCTCCC
>NW_015425719.1:0-1278 GCF_001527695.2 Protobothrops mucrosquamatus | reverse complement strand
CTAAAAATTATAGACCAATATCCTTACTGAATACGGATTATAAGATTTTTGCAAAAATTTTGGCTAATAGATTGATGCACGTATTACAAAAGATTATACATATGGATCAATCTGGATTTATAAGTGGTAGATATATGAAGAACAATGTTAGACAAATAGTAAATTTGTTGGAATATTTGGACAAAAATAATCAAATTCCAGCGGCTCTTATCTTTCTGGATGCTGAAAAGGCCTTTGATAAATTGGACTGGCGATTTTTGTTTGGTGTGGTTGACAAAATGAATTTTGGGGATAGATTTTTGTCCGCGTTGAAGGCTATTTATCAATTTCAATCAGCACAAGTCATTGTGAATGGAGGTCTGACAGATGTAATCAAAATTGAAAAAGGCACGAGGCAAGGATGTCCTTTATCACCTTTGTTGTTTATTTTGACTTTGGAGATTTTATTAATTAAGGTTCGTGAAACATCAACTATAAGAGGAATAACTTTGGGTAAGAATGATTATAAACTTAGAGCTTTTGCTGATGACTTGGTTTTTACATTATCTCAACCGATTGACTCAACAAGAAATTTGATACAGTTACTGAATGAGTACGGAAGAGTCTCAGGATTTAGAGTAAATGTCAGTAAGACTAAAATATTGTCTAAAAACATGGTTATGAAGGATAAAGAGATTTTAACTAATTTAACTGGTTTTGAAATTGCGAAGAAGGTGAAATATCTGGGTATTTATCTTGCTGCCTCTAACGTTAAACTGTATAAAAATAATTATGAAAAGTTGTGGACAAAAATTCAAAAGGATTTAGAAATGTGGAAAAAGTTACAGTTGTCATTATTGGGGAGAATTTCTGTGGTTAAAATGAATGTTCTTCCAAAATTTCTTTTTCTGTTTCAGATGATACCAATTCTAAAAAGAGACTCTAATTTAGAAGCTTGGCAAAGAGGGATTAACAGTTTCATATGGTTAGGAAAAAAGCCGAGGGTAAAATTTAAAATTTTGCAAGATGCACGTGAAAGAGGGGGACTTAAAGCTCCAAATTTAAAATTGTATTATGATGCGGTGGTTTTGACATGGATTACTGATTGGATTAATTTAACTAATAGAGATATACTGATTCTTGAAGGTTGGGACTTATATTTTGGATGGCATGCATATTTATTTTTTGATAAGAAAGTTGATTCTATTTTTAAATCTCATATCTTAAGAGTGGCGATTTTGAGAATTTGGAAAAAGTATTATCACAAATTAAATTTTAAGATACCAATGTGGGCAATTC
>NW_015425718.1:0-1278 GCF_001527695.2 Protobothrops mucrosquamatus | reverse complement strand
AAGATGCAAATATTTTACATATGATACTGCCAACAGTTCAACTCAAATAATTTACATTCTGCTACCTTAGATGTGTTAAATTTTCATTCCCCTCATTCAAATGCATACATCTGGACGGCACTGGAGCATACTGGGATATGTGAATCATTTTGAATATTTACAGTTGTTATGTAAAATGCTGACAATATTATAGCTGTATGCCAATATTATTTATACTGGTTATAGGGAATCACTTTTTCATGATTGTTAAAAACAATATATCCACATTTTTAGATTACAGATCTTTGATTTATCATTTTCTTACAATTAAGGAAAAGGAAAAGGTATATAATGTGAGATTAGGTAGGCTTCACATGAGAAAGAAGAAAGAAAAGCAGGAGAAATGGCCAAAATGTCTTTACGAGCAACCCATTATAGGTTTCTGAAATGACAGATTTCAATTCTCTAGAAAAAAATTAACACAACAGACAATACACATGCATAGAAGTTGTTGTTATTATTATTATTATTATTATTATTATTATTATTATTATTATTATTATTATTATTATTATTATTATTATTATTATTATTATTATTTATTAAATTTATTTGCCATCCACCTTGCCACAAGGTGATTGGGTGGCTTACAAAGTTAAAAGCAATAAACAATACAAATATATATAGCAAAAATTATAAGTTAAGGTAGAAAGATGGGGAGGGAGGGAAGGTAATCATGGGGTGAGGTGGGATCTGCTAATAGTCCATCCACCATCTCCAGTGTGGTTTTCTGCCATTGGGGCCCCAAGCCAACTGGCAGAGCCAGGTTTTCAGGTCCTTACCAAAGATCCGAAGGGTGGGAGCAGATCTCAGCCCGGGAGGTGTGTTGTGTGTAAGATGTTCCAAAGGGAGGAGCCATGGCAGAGAAGGCTCTTCTCTTGGACCCCACCAGCCAAAATTCCTAGACTGATGGGATCTGCAGCATGTCTCTTCTGCTGGTGGGGGGAGGGGTGGGCCAGTCCCATTGGGATGACACAAACCGGCAACCAGTGCAGCTCATGGAAGAGCAGTGTAACAGAAGTTGTAACTTGGATGAAACAAAACATGCTAAAACAAGGATTCAGTGATCAGTATATCAAACACAAGTTGTGGGGAATGGGGGAAGAGAGAGGAAAGCCAGAATCATCTCATAAGATTTAGAACTGCTTCCTTGGAGAACTGTTTATCCTTGATTTTAATGCTATGTAAATTACATTTTCCTCAGCAATTAAATCCTCTTTTCTTTACCTCACCACTGCT
>NW_015425717.1:0-1278 GCF_001527695.2 Protobothrops mucrosquamatus | reverse complement strand
GGCGACCCCCAGGGGGAGGGCCTTCTCTGTTGGAGCCCCCTCCCTATGGAACGAATTACCCCCAGAGATCCGGGTCATTCCGGATCTCCCCTCCTTCCGCCGCGCCCTCAAGACATGGCTATTCCAGCTAGCGGGACTGGCCTAAGGGATATTTTAATTTGATTTTAATTTGATTTTAATTTGGTTTTTAACATAATTTAAAAAAAAAGAAACGGCAAAAAAATCAATATTTCATTTTAATTGTATTTTAAACTTAGTATTTTGTATGGTTTGTCTGTTTTTTAACTTGCTGTAAGCCGCCCTGAGTCCGCTAGGAGAAGGGTGGGATATAAATTTAATAAAACCAAAACCTAAACCTAAAACCTGTGGGGGTCAGGGTTTCAGCAGGAGAAAAACTGTCCTTGTGTCTAGTTGTTTTATCATGCAATGCCCTATAGCGCCCTCCCCTTAGGAGGCAGTTTATGTCCAGGATGCGAGGGGTCTGCAGGGATTTTCTCAGCCCTCTTTCTGACCCGTGCAATATACAGGTCTTTTATGGAAGGCAGGCTGCTTGCAACTGTTTTTTTCTGCAGTTCTAACTAAGCGTTGCACCGGTCCTCTTTAGCTGCTGTTCCAAACCAGACAGTTTGGAAAGAATCTTCTCCAGTTAGGCCATGAACTCCAGCAGAGAAAAAGGATAGTTCTGGATTCTATTCCACCCAGCTTCCCGACAAAGTAGGGAGGAGGAAGGAAAACCACGGGAATCCCTGGATATTGTTGTTTTTGCTGATCTCTTGCGGTTTCATTAAATAGCGTTTCCTTCACCCCTTGTGGCCAATCAGGCACCTGAATATTTGCATGAGCTCGTGGGACAGAGCTTAAGATGGAATCAGGAAGGGAAGGGCCACCAAAATCCTCTAGCTTTGGATCACAACCAAGTTGGACCTTCCTCCCCTTCATTTTCTCCACCATGGTGTGGACTTTGCTGCTACTATTCTTCTTGTACTCTCCAGGTGAAATCAAACACCCACCTTGGCCGTTTTCTGATTCTGTGCAATCCTGTTTGCTTCAGCTTCCCATCTTTGAAAGTGTCTTAATCCTGATATTCTCCCTCTAGGTATCACGGACAAGTACAGTATGGATCAGGAACCTGCCCTCTCTGCCTCTCCTGGAGAACCAGTAAAACTCTCCTGCAATATTACCAGTGGCTTCTACTTTGGTGCCTTTGCGTGGTACCAGCAAAAGGAAGGAGAAAGACCCAGATTTCTTCTACATTATAATACGACCTCCAGAGAGACA
>NW_015425716.1:0-1278 GCF_001527695.2 Protobothrops mucrosquamatus | reverse complement strand
GTGGCTGTCCGGTCTCTTCTTAAAACCTCCACCAATGAAGTACCCACAACCTTTAAAGGCAAGTAGTTCCACTAGTTAATTATTCTCACTGTTAGGAAGTTTCTCCTTAATTCCAGGTTGCTTCTCTCCTTGATTAGGTCCCATCCATTGTTTCTTGTGTTTCCTTTTGGTGCTTTGGAAAATAAGTTGACCCCCCCCCTTCTTTGTGGCAGCCTCTCAAATACTGGAATACTGCTATCATGTCTCCCCTAGTCCTTCTTTTCACTAGAGAGCCATGCCCAGTTCTTGCAACCGTTCTTCATACCTTTTAGCTTGCAGGCATTTGATTAACTTAGTTGCTCTTCTTTGCAATCTTTTTTGTAATGTGGTGACCAAAGCTGGATGCAGCATTCCAGATGTGGTCTTACTAAAGCTTTATAGATTTTGATTCTCTGCCTCTGTTTATATAATCAGGGATTGTATTAGCTTTTCTGGGCTGCCACTGCACACAGTGATCGTCCATTAAGAGTCCAAGATACCTCTCACAGTTCCAGTTTTTGAGCCATGTTTCATCTAATCTGTACTGGTACCTCTGGTTTATCCTGCCCAGGTGTAAAACCTTGCTATTCTCCACATTAAATGGCATGTTGTTGGAGAGGACCCATCGTTCAAGTCCCTCAAGTTCTTTTGGGATCCTGAGCTTGTCTTCCGGGGTGTTGGCTATTCCTGCCATAGAGCCCTGCAAGGTCTCATACAAAAGCGTAAGATAAATTCCATTCTCTCCCCCCCCCAGCCCCCCCTCTGTCCTTTGTCCACCCATCACTTGCGCCTGTATTGTTCTGAGAACAATGTTTGCCTTGGGGACCTGGGGTGGTCTCCGTCTTCCAGGTGACCCACTTCCATCCCGGCGTTTCTTTCCCGGCCAAGCCAGCGTCTCCTCCCCCCGCCTTCCCTGTTTGCTGGCGGAGGAATTCTGGGAGTTGAAGTCCAGAAGCCTTAGAGCCCCCAAGGCTGGAGACCCCCAATGGTCCTGGGGGCGTTTCTGGCCCCGTCTCCTCTCCCCCCTCCCCCCCCTCCTCCCTCTCTGGCTGGGCAGAACGGGGGGGGGAGAAAAACGTTTCCAAAGAGAAAAGATTTGAACAGAAATCCTCCAAATCCAGCCCGGCCTGGGACCACATCGCCCCCCCTTCCCCCGTGCGAGGAGGGGCTGGGGGGCCACAGAGGAGAGGAGGGGGGGCGAAAGAAAGGCGGGATCGGCCCTGAGACGCGGGAGGGGCTGCCTGGGGGGGAGCCTGGCCG
>NW_015425715.1:0-1278 GCF_001527695.2 Protobothrops mucrosquamatus | reverse complement strand
CTCTTCCAGCAAGCGGACCTGACCTAGGGTGGATTTTATATTGGGTTTTAAATATTCGGAAGACGCAACATTAAAATTCGGTTTAATTCGGTTTTAAGGGGGGGATTGTATATATGTTCTGGTTTTAAATATGTTGTGCGCCGCCCTGAGTCCCTGTCGGGAGAAGGGCGGCATATAAATTAAATTAAATAAATTAAATTAAATAAATAGACCGCTGCCTTTTCTTCCTCCTGTGGCGTCTCCCCTCTCAGTCACTGGCTGTGGTGTGGCAGGGAGTAGGGGCTGCTGTAGCCACCACTGCGGGTTCGGTGGTCTCACCGGATATGCCTGGAACCTCAGTTTTAGATTCACCCTCAGTATCTTTTTTGCTGCAACCCAACCATATGGTTGCGGCGCACGGGCCTCTGCTCCTTGAGGGAGTTGAAAACTGTCTTCATCATATCGATTGCCTGCTCCAACATCCAGCTCGGATGTCCAGGACAATCTCTTTTGTCTTCGCTGAGGTGAAGGGACTTCATCTCCAGTTTCCACCCTGGTTGTTGGCTACCCTGATGGAGAGTCACCTTCCTCGCCTTCCTCTCCCAGTTTATTTATTTATTTATTTATTTATTTATTAAATTTATATCCCGCCCTTCTCCTTGCGGACTCAGGGCGGCTGACAATCGATTAAAAATACACAAATGACAATTACAGGATTAAAATTAATTAAAAGGAAATATTTAAATATAGTCTCTTCTTCCCCACACCCATCGACCACCAAGGCTTGTGGCTGCGAACTTCCAATACCTCTTCTTCCGATGTGTAGGAAGTTTTGGAGCTGGACAGTTGGTAGGTCTCTGAGGGCAAGGGGGTTCCACCTTCGCGGTGGGTTCTTTCTTCCCTGGTCCCATATCCAACATGGATAATTTTGCAAAGTCCCCCAGTAAGGGTCTTCCTTCCAGGCTGACTGTTACTGCAGATCCTGTCTAATATCAGGGTCCACTTCAAAACCTCATCTCAAGAAAGCAGAACTCATGGAAGTGGTTTCTTCCAAAAGGAACCTGATAGTAGGCATATTAGACAGGATCTGAGGATTTCCTGCTCAGATCGATAGGTAAAAGTTCCCAAGCAAAACCCTGCCCCATAGTTCATCCAGTCAGTTCAAATGGCCCAATCCCCAGGTGTTAGGTTCCTCATGGGAACAGGGAGATAACATCAGGCTGTCTCTGGTTGTAGCTGCGATGTTTAGGTGGCTCTTCGCCACTTCTCTGGGAGCGTGGAGATAAAGCAGTCGCTGGA
>NW_015425714.1:0-1278 GCF_001527695.2 Protobothrops mucrosquamatus | reverse complement strand
ATATCAAGAGAGAAAGATATGATCAAAAAACTCAACCAAGGTAGCCAAAATCTATCATAGAAAAAGAATGTAAGTTCTCGTGTGATGGTGGTGGGAGCTGGGAATCAAAAGAAACGGCTCAAGAATATAACATAACAGTATATAAAAGGTAAAGGTTTCCCCTTCCGGCCGTGTCTGACTCTAGGCAGGGGTAGTCAACCTTGGCTCTTTTATGACTCGTGGACTTCAACTCCCAGAATTCCTGAGCCAGCATGTCTGGCTCAGGAATTCTGGGAGTTGAAGTCCACAAGTCAAAAAAGAGCCAAGGTTGACTACCCCTGCCTAGGAGGTAATGCTCAGCTCTGTTTCTTAGTTGAGGGAGCCCATGTTCTCTGAAGACATTTCCGCAGTCAAGTGGCCAGCATGATATCACGCTGCAGCACAGAGCATGTGGTGAAACATGGTACAATGTTATCTTCCCATCGAAGTGATACCTATTTATCTACTCACATTTCCCTACTTTGAACTGCTAGGAGCTGGGGCAAGAACAGGAGCTCGCTCTGTCACACGGCATTCGGGTCTTGAACCCAGGCTGTCAGTTTGTCAGCTGACAAGCTTAGCTTCTTAACTGCTAACTGCCCTCTTATTTTTCTGATAGACTCTTCCTTAAATTTTTGGTACATTCCATACATTCCTTACATTCTGATATACTTTTTCCTCAAATGTAATTTATTGGCACTTTTTCCTTGCTTCCATTTGTTCTATCACATTATATAGTCCACATGTGGCCAATTCTGCATCTCTTTCCTTAAGCTTTTCTTAATCCACATCTCCTTCATTTTTCCCCCCTACCTTAATGGATTTTCCTTTCACTCTCTGCCAGTTGGCATTCTTTCTGCCACTTTACTTCAGGACTTTTTCTTTTTTAATTCTGCCCCATTAGGGCACGGCTCAGCGGAAGATCAGGCCGCGGCCTGGGATGTGGCCGCGGCCGCGGCACTGGACCGAGTCGTGCCGCTGCGGCCTCTGACCCGGCGTAGATCTCAATTAGCCCTTTGGTTCACTGAGGAGCTGAGGGAGATGAAACGCCGGAAAAGACACCTAGAGAGCAGTTGGAGGACGTCCCGGACCGAATCCGACCGAACACAGGTAAGGAGTCATATTAGATCCTACCTTGTGGCGATGAGGGTGGCGAGGACTAACTACTACTCCACCCTCATTGCGTCATCAGATAATCGCCCAGCCTCCCTCTTCAGGGTGACCCGCTCCCTTCTCCAATTGGGGGGGGGGACCCCCTGG
>NW_015425713.1:0-1278 GCF_001527695.2 Protobothrops mucrosquamatus | reverse complement strand
TGCACTGGTTGCCGGTGGCCTTCCGGGTGCGCTTCAAGGTGTTGGTTATCACCTTCAAAGCGCTCCATGGCATCGGACCTGGATATCTCCGAGACCGCCTTCTGCCGCAGATTACCTCCCACCGGCCGGTACGCTCCCACAGAGTGGGTCTCCTCAGGGTGCCGTCAGCCAGACAGTGCCGGCTGGCGACTCCCAGGGGAGGGCCTTCTCGGTGGGAGCTCCCACCCTCTGGAACGAACTACCCCCAGAGATCCGGGTGATCCCGGATCTCCCCTCCTTCCGCCGCGCCCTCAAGACATGGCTCTTCCAACAAGCAGGACTGGCCTAAGGGGAAATTTTTAGAGGGGTTTTAAAAGCAATTTTAATAATTAATAAGGTCAAATATTTAATATTTTATTTTAATCTTTGTTTTAATTATAGTTTTTGGGGTATTTCTGTAGTTGTTTTTATCAGGCTGTCAGCCGCCCTGAGTCCGCAAGGAGAAGGGCGGGGTAAAAATCCAATTAATAAATAAAATAAATAAAAAAAAAAAAGGATATAATGGATGGAAAATAAAATGTCACTAAATAAACAGACAATGTGCAATTGTCATAACATTTAAAAGTCATTATTTCATTGATCTAATTGAATTAATTGAATATCTCAAACTAAACAATTATATCACCAAGAAATTTGCATTATTATCTTTCACGTTTGTTCTCTTTTATCTGATGATTAATTCTTCAAATGCTCTTGTATGTTGTTCTAAAATATTTATTTAAAATATGAGATCAAGACAATAAGTATTTTGAATATTTTCAAAAGTGAAAACTTAAAGGAAAGTGATTGCTAGAAAGCTATCATTTCAAACTGTGTTCAGTTTGTGAATCATTCAATAAAGAGAAGCTACCATATATTTCCAATATTTTCTGATGAAAAAGAAATTGAAGCAAGTGTGCTTGTTCCTGGAACATCTTGCCACTGGAAATATAACACTCTGTATGTGTTCCTTTTTGTAGGAATGGGGACTAGAGAACATTCCATAGTTCAGAGAAGAAAGAATGCCTGTGAAAAAAATACTTTAAGAAAAATAAAACTGAGCGACTGAGCAGAGAGGAGAAGAAACACTACAGAGCAGTTATAATCTGACATGCTGTTTTATAGTATTACTAAGAAAGAACAAATTAAAACTGAAACAGCAACATTGTTTGAATAGAGATTCATACCTCATTCAAGAATGTGTATACAGGTGAACTATTAGCCTGACAAAGAGCCCTTCTTAGACTATTCTTTGAATTC
>NW_015425712.1:0-1278 GCF_001527695.2 Protobothrops mucrosquamatus | reverse complement strand
CTGGGGAACAGCAGCGCCCAAAAGCCGCTGGGCCCGGTCAGCGCAGGGGGCAAGGGCGGGAAGCAGGGCTCCAGCTGTTGGCTCAAAGCCGCCAGCTGCCGATGGACGCCCACCAAGGCCTGCGGGGAGTACAAGCCGGCCCAGCTCAGCCGCTGCTCGTCCACGGCCTCCTCCTCCTCCTCTTCTTCTTCTTCTTCTTGTTCCTCCTCCTCCTTCTCCTCCTCCTCCTCCTCCTTCCCTCCGTCCTTCTCCGCGCCGGCTTGTTCTTGCAAAGTCCGGTTGTGACAAGTCACCGCGAACTTGCTCTCCACGGCGTTCCAAGCCACCAAGAAGCGCAGCTTGTGCGGGGTCTCCGGCCGGCCGAAGATGTCCTCCTTGATGGCCACCCAGCCCTCCAGGCTGTCCGGCTGCGCCTCCTCCAGCTCCATGGGCGGCCCCGGGGATGCCCTTCAGCCGGGGGGGTGGGGAGGGGGGGGGAAAGGGAAAGGAAAGAAGGCGCGTCTGCCCCCCCCACGCGTGCCCCGGGGGGAAGGGAGGGAGGACTTCAAAGGGTTCCCCCCCCCCCGCGTTCTAGAACGCTCAGCAAACTTCGCTCCCCTTGGAACGAAAGAGAAAGTGCCCAGAATGACAGCCCTGGTTGGCTTGGCTTGGCTTCCTCCTCCTCTGAGGCCACGCGCGGCTGTCTCGGCTCTTAATTGGCTGCCCGGCTTCCCGGGGGGGTGGAGGGGGAAGCGAGCTCTGAACTCGCGGGGACGCGTGATTCCCTCTTCGGTCAACCAATCCCGGCTGGGCGGGGCAAGGCTTGGAGAGATGCCTCTCCGGACGGCTGCCAGAGATGCCTGGCGCGCTTCTCTTGTCTCTCTCCTTCGCCTTTTTTTTTTTTTTTTTGGCTATGATTTTAGGAGGGGAAAGGATTTTTTTTTTTTTAGGAGCTCGGTAACAAGGCCAGAAATTGTGAAGAACTGGAAAGCAGAGGGTTTTTTTTCATTCTTTGCTATCAATGAATAGAACAGAACAGAATAGAACAGAAATAGGGAATAGAATAGAGTAGAGTAGAGTAAAATAGAATGTGGAATGGAAATAGAATAGAATAGAATAGAATAGAATAGAAATACAATATGGAATAGAATATGGAATAGAATATAGAATAGAATAGAACAGAACAGAACAGAATAGAACAGAAATAGGGAATAGAATGGAACAGAAATAGGGAATAGAATAGAATAGAATAGAATAGAATAGAATAGAATAGAATAGAATAGAATAGAATAGAATAGA
>NW_015425711.1:0-1278 GCF_001527695.2 Protobothrops mucrosquamatus | reverse complement strand
GCCTCTGAGCTTGCAGATGTTCCACTAACCTACCAGGTAGCTTCTGAAGCATTTGATGCCCATAGATGGGCATTTTATTGGTACCAATATTTGTAGCTAGGATTGAACTGTGAGATCCTTGGTGCTCTCTGGGCCTGGTTGTTTTCTTGCAGAGGTTGTGTAATGAAATGAACCTAGTTCAGAGAGCACAAAGGACCCCAAAATTCTAGAGACAGGTGGGCTTCCAGATGGATTAGATCCCTTAACGAGTTCCCTGATGATGAGGTACAATGTAAATCAGAATTAGAGAATGGTATAATACCAAGCCTTTAGTACCTTGGACAGAGCATAGTGCATCTGGATGGGACCTAAAAGGACCATTTTGTGTAAGCCGCAGCTCTGAGATACGTGCAAAGGTTTGTAGGTCACCTATTCCATTTTAGAGCAGCTCTTCATATGACATTGCCATTCACTCACCCAGAGAAAACTATCCAGGTGGAGCATTTCTGAACCAGCTCTTAATGTCCAGGTGGCAGATTTAGGTTAAGAATGACAAATACAAACACAAATCAATATACTCTCAGCTAAGATTGCCTTACTTCTTTATGCTTCATAATTATATGCTTGGCACAGTATAGATGTCCAACAATGTTCTAATTAGAGAGTAATTAACTAAAGTATTTCATGAGATACTTTGGGGAATAAAGAGTGAGCATCAGTTAATAGCCTATAGATAGGTAAACCATTCATGCCTTTAACTCCTCTGTTATTTACTGTCTCAGTTAATACAAGTAACACCACCTCTCCTCTGGGCTCACACATTACATGAAACTATAAAGTACAGGCAGTCCTTGACTTTTGACCACAATCGAGCCCAAAATTTCTGTTGCAAAGGGAGACATTTGTTAAGTGAGTTTTGCCCCATTTTACAACCTGGTCTTTCCCGCCTGACAGTTTTTACCTGATTCAGTTAAGCTTGCTGTGTGAGGAGAATATTTAAATAGTAGTTTGGATGATTTGGTAAAATCATAAGAATGTGACCTGATGTGTCACTGTTTTACTGAAATACTTTTTATTAAGATTTCATTCAGGTAATTTTGACAGGGTAAGTTCGGGTAACTTCAGTTAACTTTGACAAGGACATCCGCTTCCACCCTCAGTTGGATATTTATCTCAAAATTTATTTTATTTTATTTTATTTTATTTTATTTATTTTATTTTATTTTATTTTATTTTATTTTATTTTATTTTATTTTATTTTATTTTATTTTATTTTATTTTTTTTTTTTATTTTTTTTT
>NW_015425710.1:0-1278 GCF_001527695.2 Protobothrops mucrosquamatus | reverse complement strand
TGACTACAGGGTCATCAACTTACAAACTATTCATTTGACTACTTGAAGTGACTTACGACCATTTTTCACACTTATGACCATTGCAGCATCCTCATGGTCATATGATCAAAATTTGGACCATTGCAGCAGCATCCTCATGGTCACATGATCAAAATTTGGATACTTAGCAACGGACTTGTATTTATGACAGTTGCAGTGTCCCTGGGTCATGTGATCACCATTTGTGATCTTCTGACAAGCAAAGTCAATGGGAAAGCCAGATGAACCTAACAACCGTGTTACCATACTAACTTCACAACTACAGTGACTCACTTAACAAGTGTGGCAAGAAACATCATAAAATGGGTCAAAACCGACCTAGCAATTGTCTCACTTAGCAAAAGAAATTTTAGGCTCGATTATGTAAGTTGAGGACTATCTGTATTATCTTCAGTGGCAGCAGAGAATATAATTCTGTAACATTATGCATCTGATGGCATTTCCTTTTAATGATTTTTTAAAAAATGCCATTCACTACAATTTAAAATCGCCTGTTAATTTAAAGAAAGTCTTAACAGCTGCTATATGCAGAAATCATTTCCTTTTCATAACAATATGCAGATGTTGCTTTTAAAAGTAATATTTTTGTTAATTAGCTTGGAATTCTTCCCAGTGTTTTTTTAAAATCTCGATTTAAGATTTCTGTCATAATGTATGTCTGGAAATTTTTCAGGGTTTTGTTTTGTTCATTAGTGAAAATATACATAATTATTGCTCATCATGATTAGCAAAATCTAGGCAAAATGATAATTTTGATTTGTCCATTAATTGCAACACTTTCTTTTTTTATTCCTCCAACTATTCAAACTTTTGTGGGTTTCAGCTTAGTATCTTTTAAATTAATTAAAATAATGCTGATCCCATTAGCAAAATACTGTTGGATTAGCTGGATGATTGAGGTCATTGCAAAGTATCTGAGTTTAGGTTCACACTATGGATTTAAAATATTGATGATGATTGCTTTGTAACCTATATAATGCGTAATTTGGGAGATACATCTGGGATATACAATAATATTAACTTTAAATATCTGCCTTCACTTGATAAACTTCAGTTTCTAGTCTAAAGAATAGTTTTTAAACTTTCATAGTGAGATAGTTGATAAGTGAAAATAACATAAGAAAGACTATGGTGGATATTTTTGGCACATTTCAATAGAAACTTTTATTTTCAGATTAGATTCTGCCTTTCTATCAAGAAAGCGTGAGTTCTAGTCCACCTTAGCCATGAAAGCATCTG
>NW_015425709.1:0-1278 GCF_001527695.2 Protobothrops mucrosquamatus | reverse complement strand
TTTTAACAAACCCATGTTGGCTTTTGGTAATGACTTTGTTTGCCTCTAGGTGTTCGCTGATTCTTGTTTGATTATCTTTTCCAGAATCTTCCCAGGTATTGAGGTCAGGATAATGGGTTAGTAGTTTTCTGGATCTATTCTTTTTCCCTTTTTTTGAAGAGGGGAACTATATCAGCTCTTTTCCAGTCCTCTGGTAGTTTCCTAGTGCTCCAGGATCTTTGAAAAATATAGTTCAGTGGTTCTGAGATCACATCTACCAGTTCCTTGAGAACTTTGGGTGTAATCCATCTGGTCCTGGTGATTTGAATTCTTCTAGGCTGGATAAGTGCTCACTTACCATTTTCTTGCCTATCTTAACTTGTGTTTCTAATCTTTTTATGGTACTGTTTTTGATAAGTTGGACTGTTTGTTTTTTTATTATTTTTGACTGTGGTCACAAGCCTTAGTTCATTTTGAGCCTTAGCTTTCTTCACCTCATCTTGGCAGGCTCAGACTATTTGCTAATATTCTGCTTTAGGTATGTGCCCCTCTTTCCACTTTTTTATACTGGTCCCTCTTATATGTCAATTTATCAGAGAGTTCTTTATTCAGTATCTGGTTTCTTGTGAGAGCTATTATTTTTCTTCTTTGTTGGTATTGTGCTACACTGGGTTATTTTTTAAAATTGCCCAAGCTTCTTGTTTTCCCCTTGAAGATTCTCATCCATGGAATCCCTCCCAAGCCCTTTCAAGTTTATTGAAATTAGCTCTCTTAAAGTCCAAGACTCTAGTTGACTGTGTTCTATTGTCATGTGCTTCCTATGCACCTTAGTTAGCTGACTAGCAAAAAGTTCATCTATTTCCCCTTTCATATTGATCCAAACGCATTGAAGACAGTTTTCATCATTGTGTCCCATTTCTGTAGATATGTAGTTATTTCTTATATATAGAGAAACTCTGCCTCCTTTCATTTGGTCTGTTTCTTTTAAACAATTGCAAACCATTTCTTTTGTACATTGTTTCATTGGAATACCATTTCATGGTTTCCAAAGTTGTCATTCCTGATTGGTGAGTTCAAAATTGTCATTTCTGATTTTTTTGGGTCAGTGTCTGTTGTTGGGTTAATCTCCTTCTCAATTCTGTCTAAAAGGTGTTAATTTTTGTTCCAGGGGGAATCCAGTGTAAAAATTATTCTATTGTTGTGTAACTTTTGGTGTTTCTATTCTAACTCTGTCAAGTCTAATTATCTGTCTATCCTTTTCCTGAAAAATGTGTGTCTATCTACAAGAGCCTTTTGAAG
>NW_015425708.1:0-1278 GCF_001527695.2 Protobothrops mucrosquamatus | reverse complement strand
TGGTGGGAAGCCAACAGCGCTTCGTGCGATAGCAAGAAACCAGCCGGCGCTAGTCCTGCACAAATGCAAGCAAATAAATAAATAAATAATAAACCTGCTTAGCAACAACTTTCAAATTGCTAACTGGTGTCGTAGCTGAGCTTGACTTATAAAAAAAAATAATCTCTTTCCACCTGAGCAGAAAGAAAATTGCCCTACCACAGAGAAGCAAAACTCTGACTCCTGATTGACAAGATAATTTGTGGAAACTGCAAGAAAAGCAAGACCAACTTGAACGTAGCGTGGATTGAGGGAATGCCTGACCTTAACTGGTGTTAAGCACTTTCTCTTATGAGGAACAACGTGAATGCCAGAAGACCCAACAAAGAAGCCATCTCAGGCATTTCAGGGTCAGCCAAAAATACACTGCACTAAGTACCATTTCCATATTTTTTGAGAAAGGACCATTCCATGCAATAAAAGATAAGAATTGAAACAATGAAAACTGAATGAAGAAGAGGGAGTTTCTCTTAGGCTCACACCAGGCTGCTCTTTGATCCCCACATGAATTGGCAGAGCCAGGTCTTCATGCTCTTTGGAAGGCCGGGAGAGTGAGGGCCAAGCTCACCTCTGGAGGCAAGATGATCCAGGGGGTGGGGGGCAATGGCAGAGAATGCTCTCTTCTTAGATCCCACCAGTAGAAATTTTTAACTGACAGGGTCTGTAACATACCCTTTCCGCCTAACTGGGTGGGACGGGCTGGACAAGGCGCTTCTTTATGTAAACTGATCCCGTGCCATGAAGGATTTTAAAGGTGATAACCAACACATTGAATTGGACCGGAAAACAAACTGGCACCCAATGCAACAAGAGATATTAAAAAAAGTTACAAAAATAATTTACAAAACCCGAGAAATATATTACACAATCTTAACCCAAATTTTATTCTGAACAATTTATTTTTAAACCAAGTTATAAAATGCTCATAAAGATAATTCTTTATCAGAAACACCAATAGGAGCATGCTTCATCCAGCCTGGGGAGAAATTAAAAAGGTGGCCCCAGGGAAAAGTATGGGTTGAACTTCTGGAGCAGGTGACAAAACATTGGTTGATGCAGGTTCATTAGTCTAACGGGCCATCATTATCCCACCACAAGATTTATATGCATCAGATAATAAAAAATGGCAGCTGCTGACCAATGCAAAACACAAGAGCAAAACACAGGAGCTTAGGATAACATGGCTGCCAGGGAAGTGTCCAGCTGGTGGGGGGAAGAAGGTATGTCCCAGGCACTGTA
>NW_015425707.1:0-1278 GCF_001527695.2 Protobothrops mucrosquamatus | reverse complement strand
CAAGAGAAGGGTGAATGAGCCAAGTAGAAAGCACCATGGAGGAAATGCGAGAGAAGGCTGAGCCAAGCAGAAAGCGCTTGGAGGAAATGCGAGAGAAGTGTGAATGAGCCAAGCAGAAAGCGCTGGTAGGAAACGCAAGAGAAGGGTGAATGAGCCAAGGAGAAAGCGCTTGGACGAAATGCGAGAGAAGGGTGAATGAGCCAAGTAGAAAGAACCATGGAGGAAATGCGAGAGAAGGCTGAGCCAAGCAGAAAGCACTTGGAGGAAATGAGAGAGAAGTGTGAATGACCCAGGAAGAAAGAACATGGAGGAAATGCGAAAGAAGGCTGAGCCAAGCAGAAAGCGCTTGGAGGAAATGTGAGATAAGGGTGAATGAGCTAAGATGAAAGTTCTTGGGGGAAATGCGAGAGAAGTGTGAATGAGCCAAGCAGAAAGCGCTTGGAGGAAATATGAGAGAAAGGTGAATGAGCCAAGAAGAAAGCGTATGTAGGATATGTAAGAGAAGGCTGAGCAAAGCAGAAAGTGCTTGGAGGAAATGCGATAGAAGTGTGAATGACCGAGGAATAAAGTGCTTGGAGGAAATGCGAGAAAAGGATGAATGGGCTAAGCCGAAAGCGCTTGGAGGTAATGCGAGAGAAGTGTGAATGGGCGAAATAGAAAGTGGTTGGAAGAAATGTGAGAGAAGGGTGAATGAGCCAAGCAGAAAGCGCTTGGAGGAAATTCGAGAGAAGGCTGAGCCAAGCAGAAAGTGCTTGGAGGAAATGCGATAGAAGTGTGAATGAGCCAAGCAGAAAGCACTTGGAGGAAATGCGAGAGAAGGGTGAATGAGTCAAGAAAAAATTGCATGGAGGAAATGCGAAAGAAGTCTGAGCCAAGCAGAAAGCGCTTGGAGGAAATGCGAGAGAATGGTGAATGAGCCAAGCAGAAAGCGCTTGGAGGAAATGAGAGAGACGGCTGAATGAGCCAAGCAGAAAGTGCATGGAGGAAAGGCGAAAAAAGTCTGAGCCAAAGAGAAAGTGCTTGGAGGAAATGTGAGAGAAGGGTGAATGAGCCAAGCAGAAAGAACTTGGAGTAAATGTGAGAGAAGGCTGAATGGGCCAAGCAGAAAGCGCTTGGAGGAAATGCGAAAGAAGTGTGATTGAGCCAAGCAGAAAACTCTTGGAGGAAATGCGAGAGAAGTGTGAATGAGCCAATCATAAAGCGCTTGGAGGAAATGCAAGAAAAGACTGAGCCCAGAAGAAAGCACTTGAAAGAAATGTGAGAGGAGTGTGAATGAGC
>NW_015425706.1:0-1278 GCF_001527695.2 Protobothrops mucrosquamatus | reverse complement strand
AAAGTTAACTCCCCTGCTGGTTCAGAGAACAGTTGCTCTTCTACCCATTACTCACTGTGGTGCAGATAAAGTGCACAGGTAACTTTCCACCAAAACACTGTGACCTGCATTAAGCTGAGGGACAGTAATTCTTCCTTTGTCATCAGTGCAATAATTTTAGGATTCTGTTAAGGTGATCCCAATTAAGAGACATTACTCGGTCAGCAGGGAAAAAAAAACCTGTGACGAGAATAATTTTATTCTCAACTGCTATACAGCCTAAGTAACATATCCTTTTGCCGTACTTCTTGATGCATCAAACTCTAAATCAGGGATAGTCAACCTTGGCTCTTTTATGACTCGTGGACTTCAATTCCCAGAATTCCTGAGCCAGCTTAGCTGGCTCAGGAATTCTGGGAGTTGAAGTCCACGAGTCATAAAAGAGCCAAGGTTGACTACCCCTGCTCTAAATCTTTAATTATTCCCATACCCGAATTGCAACAGTGCTGCACAAAGGTGAAATACTAAGCAGACAACCTAACAATTGAAGTCGGAGAAGGGAACACCTGCATTTATTTATTTATTTGATTTATCTCCCAACACTGTCAGTTTGACTCTTTCCAGCTTACACGATATAAGAACATTTCAGAGCATCTGCTATATGCCTGAGAAGTAAAAGCAATTCAAAGCGAAGCAAACCCTGTAGTTCCAACAAACAAGCTAAAAACAAAAACAACAAAAAAAGAGATGGTGCAGTCTTAATTAGAATGGCTCAGCCTTCATCAGCTTCCCACAAAGGGCCAGGCAGTCTATTGTAAGAACATTCTACCAAAAACGTTCTACCTCCTGGCTTCAGCCTCCTATATTTCCCAAAAGTAGAGAATTAGAAGCCAGGGGGGGGGGGGAAACAGCCCCAAATGTTTTTGTTTGTATGGCTTCCTCATTCCCACTCAAAGCTTTTTAACTAATGTTTCAGTGATTGCTTGGGATACTTGAAAGGACAGGTAGGGATTATCATGGAGAAAAATCTATCTATGTAGTCATTGGCAGTTGAAAACTACTTGATGGCACATAATCAATAGTTCAATCAATCAGGATTTTAATAATAATAATAATAATAATAATAATAATAATAATAATAATAATAATAATAATAATAATAATAATAATAATAATAATAATAATAATAATAATAATAAAGTTGGAAGGGACCTTGGAGGTCATCGAGTCCAACCCCCTGCCCAGGCAGGAACCCTATACCATTTCAGACAAACGGCTGTCCAGTCTCTTCTTAAAAAC
>NW_015425705.1:0-1278 GCF_001527695.2 Protobothrops mucrosquamatus | reverse complement strand
GGCAGGAATAGGCTTAAGATACAGAAGGATCTTGACAGACTTGAACATTGGGCGCTATCTAACAAAATGAAATTTAATGGTGAAAAAGTAAGGTTCTACATTTAGGCAAGAAAAACCAAATGCACAGGTATAGTATAGGTGGTTCCTTGCTCAATAGTAGTAACTGTGAGAGGGATCTCGGAGTCCTAGTGGACAATCACTTAAATATGAGCCAGCAGTGTGCTGCAGCTGCCAAAAAAGCCAACACAATGCTAGGCTGCATTAACAGAGGGATAGAATCAAGATCACGTGAAGTGTTAATACCACTTTACAATGCCTTGGTAAGGCCACACTTGGAATACTGCATCCAGTTTTTGTCACCACGACATAAAAAAAATGTTGAGACTCTAGAAAGAGTACAGAGAAGAGCAACAAAGATGATTAGGGGACTGGAAGCTAAAACATATAAGGAACGGTTGCTGGAATTGGGAATGTCTAGTTTAATGAAGAGAAGGACAAGGGGGGACATGATAGCAGTGTTTCATCATCTCAGAGGCTGCCACAAAGAAGAGGGAGTCAAAGCACCTGAGGGCAGGACAAGAAGCAACGGATGGAAAATAACCAAATAGAGAAGCAACCTAGAACTAAGGAGAAATTTCCTGACAGTTAGAACAATTAATCAATGGAACAACCTGCTGCCAGAAGCTGTGAATGCTCCAACACTGGAAGTTTTTAAAAAGCGATTGGACAGCCATTTGTCTGAAATGGTATAGGGTTTCCTGCCTGAACAGGGGGTTGAACTAGATGACCTTCAAGGTCCCTTCCAACTTTATTATTATTATTATTATTATTATTATTATTATTATTATTATTATTATTATTATCATTATCATTATCATTATCATTATCATTATCATTATCATTATCATTATCATTATCATTATCATTATCATTATTGCTGTGTTCACTTAACAACTACCACAAAAAGTTTGCAAAATCATGTTGGTCACAAGACTGACCCATTTTATAACTATCATGACCCTAACAACCATGATGGGCAGGCTCCATTATGGTTGTAAGTCAAGGACTACCTATAAAAGATGTATGTTCTAGGTGATATATAATATTTCCTGCCTTCCTGCAACAGCTATACAGTAATGATTTAAATGTATTTAAATCTAGACGCAAATTCATTTTGTTAGACTATGCCACTGTTTTATAGGTGTCTGTTGTACTTCAAAGCTATGAAGTCATTTAGCTGCTTATAGGAGAAAAGAAATGCTCACTTCCTGACATTTT
>NW_015425704.1:0-1278 GCF_001527695.2 Protobothrops mucrosquamatus | reverse complement strand
ATAGAAGGTGTTGAAGCCACAGGAACCTTGGGAGGAAGTGATCATGCAATATTGGAATTCAACATTATGGAAGCACAAGCAATAGAACACAGTCAAACTAGAGTCTTGGACTTTAAGAGAGCTAATTTCAATAAACTTAGAGAGGGCTTGGGAAGGATTCCATGGATGAGAATCCTCAAGGGGAAAACAACTCAAGAAACTTGGGAGACTTCCTGTGGTGACTGCCACGCCAATGGCGGCTTTTTTCTAAGCCGTCCGCCCCGGGGATGCATTAAAGCCTGAAGGAACGGTGTTCAACAGCTGTTCCGTGGCTTGGAGCCTCTCTCCCCAGGAGAAGGGGAGGAGGTGAGTTTTCCTGGATAGAGGTTGAGTTCCCTAGTCCTCTAAAGATTTCTTTTTTTGAGGACAAAGGTGTGAATTCCTCGGAGTCTGGGTTTTCTCCGCACCTCGGGCCGCCTTTGTTCTTAGGAACAAAGCCAGACGCTGCTTCCACATCTGCTAATTGAAGAGACTGTGAGTAAAATTAAAAGCAGATGGAGCTGATCAGGAGGATTGGAATTTGGTTAATTTGGGACTTTAACTCAGAAGATAAATAAGTATCTTCTTCATTTATTATTTAAACTACAAGAAGAAGAAAAAATATGGCCACGGAATGTCGTTCTTTTGTTTGAACTGATACTTAAGAGACTTTCACTTTTACTTGACGTTTAAGTGAAGACAAGGAAACAATGTAACATCTACTAGTTTATGTAAATTGCAAGCTTCCTTTTTCCTTTTTTTATATATATCTTGCAACTACTGCTTTTACAAGATTATACAAGATATATTTAAAAAAAAGAGAGAGAGAGATGGCTTCAAAACGTACTGGAATTTCTGCTCCTCTGAAAGGCCAAATCTCTTCTCCTGTTGTTCAAATTTCACAGCAACCTAAGCCAAAGACGCCCCCTTCTTCTCCCCCACCGCCATCACTTACACTTAAGGATTTGCAGGATGCTTTGATGAATATAGTGAAACAGATCAGAATAGAGACAGCTGAGCTTTTTAAAGAGAAGAACAACGAAATGAGACAGGATATACTATTAGCTTTTCAAGGTTTAGCAGCTCACGTAGAACGCTTAGATGGACGGGTGGACGAGGTGGTGGAAAATGTTGAAAGATTAGAGGACAGACTTGGGAAAGTAGAGGATAATGTGGATATAACTCAGAATGAAATTATTATGTCACAATATAGAGACATGGAATATGCTTTGAGAATAAGGGGATTGAAGGAGAACGCGC
>NW_015425703.1:0-1278 GCF_001527695.2 Protobothrops mucrosquamatus | reverse complement strand
ACGATAATATTTTATACTAAATTAATATTGATATTAAAAACCATGATAGAAAACAAGCTCTCAGGCTTATTCAAAATTCAGGAAAAAGCAGAGCCATTGTAAAATAGTGCCACCTATCTACCACCACTGCATGCAATTTAGGACACAATGGTCAATGACACAGAATATCATACTCTCCTCTCCACATCTTGACAAAGAACTCCCTAGTTCTTTGCAATCTGCCCTTGCAGACTCCAATAAGAGAACATGAGCAATTTTATCAGTGAAATGTCTATCACAGTAGTCTATAAAATCATTCTTGCTAATAAGAAGCAAGCCACTTTAAACAGTGCCACCAGATGACATATGGTATTATGGCATTAATGGCATTAATAGCATAGAAATATTGGTAATTTACTATTCTTACCATTACAGTACACAGAAAAGCCCCCTGGGACTGATAAACAGAAAGAAGTCACTGGTGAGCAATTCTACCCAAGGATTCTTGTCATCACTGAATTCCATAGTTTAATGAGGTATGGGGAAGAACTGCATACCAGATTGGAAAAATCTTCAAATATTATTTGAAATGAATTATATCCATAAAGACTCTGTAATGGTAAAAGGATCAATAAATAATAATTTCCACTTTTCAGATCATAACCAAATGCTCAAATTAAATACCAGAATGGATTTGGCCTTTTATTTTCTGCGGCAGCCCCATGATTGCTATGAAAGGCGTAAATTTCTTTCACTGATACCATCCAAAGACATGGAGACCAAAATCCACCTGTATCAAATACTAGGAAGAATCCAACACCAGTCCTGCAGAGTCCGGTAACTAAGGAAAGGACTGTGCTGGGCAGCACACCTACAGAATCCCTAATTGTCTCTACAACTCAGAGGCAGTCATACTCAGTTATCCGAAAACAAACGCCCCTAGTCTCTATCAATGTCTTACACAATCATTGCAGTCACAAACATCTTCAGGAATTGCAACTGAAGTATCCAAACCCGGGAGCACAAATATCAGACAGGGTATCAAGACCCCATAGCAAGATACAAGTAAGGAAACAAAAATTATGCAAACCTTAGTAAAAACTTCAATGAAGTGTTACAATGCAAAGGTTTAGGGCATGGGTTATGACTCGTGGATTTCAACTCCCAGAATTCCTGAGGAATTCTGGGAGTTGAAGTCCACGAGTCATAAAAAAGCCAGGGTTGCCTACCCTGGGTTTAGGATAAAGTACAGAACCTTGGAAAGGTGACTACATTAAGACAGAGTTTCTTTCAATATTT
>NW_015425702.1:0-1279 GCF_001527695.2 Protobothrops mucrosquamatus | reverse complement strand
AGAAATGGACCATGCCTTGGCCCTTGCCCCGGTCCCACTCCCTTCTGCCAGAGACCCTCAGATCTGTCCCACTCCTGCCCAGGCCCCCACAGGCACCCTTGACGCGAACGATGTAGAGCTGGCCATGCCCACCCAGTAGTCCACACCCACTCCATCCATGCTCACCCAGTAGGCCGCACCCACCCTGGTCACACACCCCCCGAAGGTAACCACAATGCTGATGCGGCCCTCAATGAAATTGAGTTTGACACCCCTGGTGTACATACAAGTAATAATGATACATCGTGACCATAAACAACATGAAAGTACAGTCATCATAAATCATAAAATACAACACTGCATCACAAATCACAAGATGCAACACTTAGGGATAGTCATAGAATACTAGCTAAGCAAGCAACATAAATCCTACTAGGATATTAAAAACAATATACATTGTAAGATACAAGCAGCAAAGTTATAGTCATAAGAAGATAAGGATAGGTAACAGGAAAGATGAGGAGGATCATAGTAATACAGATTTACTAAGTAATTTGACAGTGTTGTAGGAATTAGTTGCTAAGCAGAGTGACGGCATGGGGGAAAAAACTGTCCTTATGTCTAGTTGTTCTGATGTGCAATGCCCCTTAGCGTCGTCTTGAGGGAAGAAGTTGAAATAGTTTATGTTCAGGATGTGAGGGGTCTGTAGTTATTTTAATAATAATAATGATGATAAAGTTGGAAGGGACCTTGGAGGTCATCTAGTCCAACCTCCTGCTCAGGCAGGAAACCCTATACCATTTCGGACAAATGGCTGTCCAGTCTCTTCTTAAAAACTTCCAGTGTTGGCGCATTCACCGCTTCTGGAGGCAGGTTGTTCCACTGGTTAATTGTTCTAATTGTCAGGAAGTTTCTCCTTCGTTCTAGGTTGCTTCTCTCCTTGATTAGTTTCCACCCGTTGCTTCTTGTCCTGCCTTCAGGTGCTTTGGAGAATAGCTTGACTCCTTCTTCTTTGTGGCAGCCCCTGAGATACTGGAACATGGCTATCATGTATTCCCTCATCCTTCTCTTCGTTAAACTAGACATACCCAGTTCCAGCAACCGTTCCTTATATGCTTTAGCCTCCAGTCCCCTAATCATCTTTGTTGCTCTTCTCTGTACTCTTTCTAGAGTCTCAACATCTTTTTTACATCGTGGTGACCAAAACTGGATGCAGTATTCCAAGTGTGGCCTTACCAAGGCCTTGTAAAGTGGTATTAATACTTCACGTGATCTTGATTCTATCCCTCTGTTAATGCAG
>NW_015425701.1:0-1279 GCF_001527695.2 Protobothrops mucrosquamatus | reverse complement strand
TCTGGCCTAGGGAGAATTTTAAATAGGGACAATTTTAATTAGAATTTTAATGGCAACACAGCGGTAAATATTTGTTTTTAATTGGTTTTTATTGGGGATAGTGTTTGTATCGTTTTAATATGCTGTAAGCCGCCCTGAGTCCTGTTGGGAGAAGGGCGGCATATAAGTTTAATAAAATAAATAAATAAATAAATAAATAAATAAATAAATAACTAAAAGAACAGTTGGAAGACATTTCACCTGCTTTACCTGTGGACTCATGCCCAAATTACCTCTCAACATGACTGCTACAATTCATTCTACCTGGGGCTACTCTCAAATACCTAGAAATTCCTAACTGGCTTTTTAAGGGGTCAAACTGTTACTGCCCTATTATGTGTTTATAAGAGAAGTCTCACTGGCTATTAGCTTGTTTCCAGATGCAAATCAAAATGTTGCTTGTTATAATATAAAGCCACTTTGGGATCTGATGACTGCTTATTTCACATGCAATCTGTATGCCTTGTAAGAAGATATAATGAGCTCAGCTGTTGGAAAATCCAAGGTGTTAAAATAAGTTTATTCTGTAAATTCCCATTCCACTTTAGATAATTTGCCCCTAGAGATAAGATTATCCCAATCTCTAATGATATTTAAGAAGCAAGTGAATTTCAGAAACCACGTGACGTTAGAATGTTTGTCTTGAATATAGACAATGATATGGTTTGATGAGATTGTAATTATTGTGATTTTTCTCCCTTATTACATTGATTTTGTTGGTTGTATTTTTTATCCACTATTTTGACTTTAGGCTGCTCAGCATTGGTCAAATTGAAGCAACATGGAAATCATAGAAATAAATAAATCCAAATGAAATGAGTGCTTTTACAGGCAACAGCTCTGTGGGATTACCATCCTTCTTGGTGTATCTAGAGATGGCTAGCATTGTCAAAAGGTGACTGACTATGCTAAGGACCACACCTGGAGATTGACAATGAATTGGGAAAGAATATATTAAAGTGTGGATAGCTTCTGCCCCTTAGGATTAACCATTAAAAGTAAAGAAATAATAGTCAAGAAATATACTAGACTACAATTTGATACTGCAGACATAAAGACCTTGGGAAAAGTACTCAGATGCTGTGATATGTCGATACCTACAAAGATCAAATAGTGAAGACAATTGTGTTGCCTATGACAGGAGTCCCCAACCTCTTGGCTACAGCCCACTGTTTGCAACTAGGTCATGGAAACTGTGGCCCACTGTTTGCAACTAGGTCATGGAAACTGTGGGAGAGCA
>NW_015425700.1:0-1279 GCF_001527695.2 Protobothrops mucrosquamatus | reverse complement strand
AGGCAGGACTGGCCTAGGGGTATTTTAAAGGGGTTTTAAATTAAATTTTTAGTAGAAGCGGCCAAATTTAAATAGTTATTTTTAATCTTTTTAAATTTTGTATTGTATCATTGTTTTAAACTGGCTGTAAGCCGCCCTGAGTCCTCCGGGAGAAGGGCGGGGTATAAATTTAATAAAATCTAAAATCTAAATCTAAAAAGTGAGTTTCGCCCCATTTTACGACCTGTCTTGCCACCGTTGTTAAGTGAACCCCTGTAGTTGTTAAGTTAGTCACATTTTTGTTAAACGAATCTGGCTTCCCCCATTGACTTCGCTCATCAGAAGGTCGCAAAAAGGGGAACACGTGACCCCGGGACGCTGCGACCGTCATAAAGAGGAGCCACTTGTCAAAGGTCCAAATTTTGATCACATGACTACGGGGATGCCGTGTCATAAGGGTGAAAAACGGTCCTGAGTCACTCTTTTTCAGCGCCGTCGTGACTTTGGATGGTCGCTAAATGAACGGTTGTAAGTCGAGGACCACCTGTTTCTGTTTCCTGGGCACCTCCGCTCATCCATTCTCTCTCCCGCCTGTGCAGGTCCAGTGCCATAAACAAACCGGCTACTGCTGGTGCTCCTCGCCGGAAGGCAAGCCCATCGCGGGAACATCCGCCCTGAACCGAGCGCCCAATTGCACAGGTAAGTGCCTCCTCGCGTTTCCCCTGGCTGGAAGCTCTCGCCTCCCTCCAGCAAGGCTTCTGGGGTGGATGGACAAGGACTTTACCCAACATTTTTTTTCCTGTTTTGGGGTCCCACCTTGTCTTTTATATCAGAGGTCCCCAACCTTTTGGGCACCAGGGACCGGTTCTGTGGAGAGAGGTTTTCCCGTGGTTTTGTGTACTGCCTGCATCTTGCGGATGGGGTTTTACTTATTTGTGCGGACCGGTACTGGTCCATGGCCCGGGAGTTGGGGACCCCTGTTCTAAACTGAACAATTAATGCAGAGAAATTAAAAATTAACAACTTAACTTAACTAACTTAACTTAACTTAACTTAACTTAACTTAACTTAACTTAACTTAACAAAACAAATTAAATTAAATTAAATTAAATTAAATTAAATTAAATTAAATTAAATTAAATTAAATTAAATTAAATTAAATTAAATTAATAAATAAAATAAAATAAAATAAAATAAAATAAATAAAATAAAATAAAATAAAATAAATAATAAAATAAAATAAATAAAATAAAAAAATAAAATAAAATAAAATAATAAATAAAATAAAATAAAATAAAAT
>NW_015425699.1:0-1279 GCF_001527695.2 Protobothrops mucrosquamatus | reverse complement strand
GGGTTGAAATCCTTCCCTGCTTCAGAGTTGCGCAGATGGGCAGAACTTTATTTTGGTCATTGACCGATAAGAATATAATCAATAAAACCAAGATAAAACTATCCTTTAGCAACAAGAACTATTAGCAGAACATTTGTGGGTGAAGCTTATGCATAATGTAGCAGAGTTTTGAGACTTTTAGAGAAATAAGTTTATCTTGGTTATTTAATCGTGCAAATAAAAATTATCAGAGTGCCTGGAAATTTAAGTAAAATTTTAAATAAAAGAGGGATAATGAACTGGTGGTGAATGTCCTGGTAGAACTCTCTCTCTTCTTTCTTTCTTTCTTTCTTTCTTTCTTTCTTTCTTTCTTTCTTTCTTTCTTTCTTTCTTTCTTTCTTTCTTCCTTTCTTTCCATTGCCTTGTCCACACCTTCCAACAGTGATGATGACGCTTCATTCATGCAGTCATCTAGCTGGAATGAACCTGGGGCCGATGTACCTCTTTCCGCAGCAATGATTTAATATCATTAAAGGGAGTGTTGGATGGGAAATGTGAATTGCAGCTGTCACTTTGAAGGAGCAGCTGTTCAACTTGTTAAGACATGAAAAGTAATAGGAAGTAGCAGCTACTGTTCATCTGCTCATCAAGGCAAGTGTCCTGATTTAAAAAAAACAAGGAGAAATTTATATACATAAACAGATTCACAAATCATGCTGGCTTTGTCAGGTTTTTTTTATGTTTTCCCCCTTTCTTGTTTTTAACCCCTGATATTCACTGGAAAAATCTCCAGCACAGCTCTAATTTAAAATCAAAATAAACAAACTTCGGTTACATCGGATAGCCTATCAATATGATACATGATATAACCTCTGGTATATGTTAGAATCACAGAATCCTAGAGCTAGAAGAGACCTTGGAGGTCTTCTAATTCAACCCCCAGCTCAAGCAGGAGACCCTATACCAGGGGTAGGCAACCTTGGCTCTTTTATGACTCATGGACTTCAACTCCCAGAATTCCTGAGCCAGGAATTCTGGGAGTTGAAGTCCACGAGTCATAAAAGAGCCAAGGTTGCCTACCCCTGCCCTATATTTATTTATTTTATTTATTTATTAATTTGATTTATATACCGCCCTTCTCCCGAAGGACTCAGGGCGGTGCACAGCATATTAAAAACAAGTAACAATAAAATACCAAAATAAAATAAATAAATACCAAAATAAAAACCCCTCTAAAACCAAATTAAAAGCCAAATATTAGTAGCTGTGTCGTAATTAAAATTATATTAAAATCATCCCT
>NW_015425698.1:0-1279 GCF_001527695.2 Protobothrops mucrosquamatus | reverse complement strand
CCAACACCGCCCGCGCGGCCGCATTTTGGACTAGCTGGAGCCTCCGGGTGCTCCTCAAGGGAAGCCCCATGTAGAGAGCATTACAGTAGTCCAGGCGGGAGGTGACCAGAGCATGAGTGACTGTGCGCAAGGCGTCCCGGTCCAGAAAAGGCCGCAACTGGTGAATCAGGCGAACCTGATAAAACGCCCCCCTGGTCATTATGATCCAGATTCAAAATTATGACAGCTAGTCTCCTCCATGCTCATACATCTACAGCTCTTGGCAATGTACCATGATCACATGACTGCATTTTATAATAGTTTTGCCCCAAAATCATCATTTATTTCTGATTCAGGAGGAAAACTCACCCAGCATTGTCCAAAAACATTTTCTGTGATCATGTGGCTAGCATGACTATAAGCCAAAGGTGTACAGAATGCTATTGCCTTCCCACCAAAGTGATACCTATTTATCTACTCACATTTGTATGCTTTTGAATTGCTAGGTGAGCAGGAGCTGGGGCAAGGAACGGGAACTCACTCCCTTGTGCAACGCTCAGGTCTCAAACCCGGGCTGTCAGCTTTGCAGCTGACCAGCTCAGCATCTTTAACCTCTGAGCCATCGAACCCTCTCTTTTTTTTTCTCCACGATCTCCAATTAAATTGGAGACCACTCTGGAGTGTCTGAAAGGCAAATGCAATCATATTAATGGCAATCCCTTTTAAAACGATAGCCAAGATCTAGAGCAGTGGTTCTCAACCTTTTTAATGCCGCAACCCCAACCGGTCGTAAGTCGAGGACTAAACCGGCCGTAAGTCGAGGACTAAACCGGTCGTAAGTCGAGGACTAAACCGGTCGTAAGTCGAGGACTACCCAAACCGGTCGTAAGTCGAGGACTTTCCCTGCTCGGGAGCGGCGCGCATGCGTGGTTCCGCCCCCTGCGCTGGCCGAGGCATAGCTGGCAAGCGGCAGAGACGGAGCAGGCCGACCACCAGCTGGCCCAGCCCAAGGGAGGTAAGGCACCCGCCGGAAAAGGGGAAAAAAATGGCGGACAAAAAAAATGGCGGACAGCCTTGCTTGGCGACCCCCATGAAATGGTTGATCGACCCCAAATGGGGTCCCGACCCACAGGTTGAGAACCACTGATCTAGAGGCAGTCCTGTGTGCAAACACATTATCGCCCAAAAAGACTAGGAATATATCAGTGTTGAGAAGAGGGCGAGGGAAATTTGACTGTCCCAGTGTGAGTGCTCTTACCTTCTACGTCCAGCTTGGCTGGTTTATTCCTTCTCGTGCACT
>NW_015425697.1:0-1279 GCF_001527695.2 Protobothrops mucrosquamatus | reverse complement strand
TTTTTTTCTAAGGAGAAGACAAACAGGTGCCTTCTTAAAAGGCCTGGGAATTTCCCCTCCTGCAGTGAAGAACTGATCACTGCCTAAAACCTCCTTCCAAAAGCTCAGAATGAACAAAGACAAAAAGTCAAAGATAATAAATATAATAAAAAAGTTTCTTTCAGCATATAAATAACAAGAAAAAACTCAAGGAAACAGTCCACTTAAGAGAGAAGATGGCAAGGAAGTAACAGGCAGCAGAGAGAAAGCATTATTTCTAATAAAATGCATCACTCCAAAGAATGCTTTTTATTTCCTTCCTGGAATCAGATCGAAAATATAAAAGCATATAAAATATAGGCAAATCTTCAGGTCAGCAGTTCTTAAATAACTAAAGTAGTTAGGTGATTGCCCTTAATATAAAGATTGCCCTTAATATAAAGGTAAAGTCTATTTTGGGGAGAACCTTTGCTCCATTTCTTTTCATCATCCCTTTCAGTCAGATCTTTTCCTCCTCCTCCTCCTCCGGAAGGGATTCAGGCCGGACAGAGGACTACCTATCCATTGGATGATGGATGATCTTCCATTGTGCCAATAAGTTCATGGCGACTCTGGAAGACATTTTAATACTTCAAAAATGCAAAGAAACAGTAGAAAAAGTGAGAGGGGTAATTAAACTTTGAGATATATCTGTAGTTTTATACTATTTCTCCCTAAAGCTCCCCACATCCAACTTATGGTCAGTTAAGGCAGATTTCAATTTGTGATCAATTCTTGAAGCAAGATTTTCCAAATAATAATGTTAAATAAAAGGCAGAACACATCTAATATGTAAAACAGTTTATTCAAAATAACCATATCTTAAGTAATACTGTAAAAATAGATTAAGTTCCAAAATATTTAATTCTAGTATTTTTTTTTCTGGAAGGAAATGTATTTCCGAAAATACAGTATAATCCTGGGAGATGATATGATAATGCTAGCCTGTTTTTCACATTTTGAGTGAGCAATCTTTGTTCTCTGTGTTTAACATTTCAATTAACAGTAATATAGTCTTAATATAGGTAGTCCTTGACTTATGACCACAACTGAGCCCAAAATGTGAGATAGTTGTTAAGTGAGTTTGCCTCATTTTACGACCTTCTTTGCCACAATTGTTAAGTGAATCTGGCTTTTCCAATGACTTTGCTTCTCAGAGGGTCACAAAAGGGGATCATATGACCCCGGCACACTGCAAACATGATCAATATGAGCCAGTGCCAAATGTCTAAATTTTTAGTGCATGACTCTGGGCATGCTG
>NW_015425696.1:0-1279 GCF_001527695.2 Protobothrops mucrosquamatus | reverse complement strand
AAGCAAATAAGAGATGGTGCCAAAGCTCATATTAAGAGGATATATAATGTTTTATTAGAATTGGACTCAGAAACTGAACTAGTTAAAGATTGTATGATTAAATGGGCTCAAAATATAGGAGAAACAATACCTATGGACACTTGGGAGCTGATCTGGGTGAGAAATGTGAAGTTTACACAAGCACAAAATTTACGTGAAATTTTTTATAAGATGTTTTATAGATGGCACTTGGATCCCTCAACTATGTCTCGTATTTACCCGAATTATGAATCCAAGTGCTGGAGGTGTGGTCATCCAGATGCAACTTTTTTTCATATGTGGTGGACTTGTAAGGTTATTAAGGCCTTTTGGGTACAATTATGGTGGAACTTACAGCAGATTTTTAAAAAAAGGATTATTTTTCTTCCACAGTTGTTTCTTTTAGGTATTGTGCAAGATTTAGATGCAAAAGAAATAAATCTGATGCTTTATTGTTTATCTGCTGCCCGATTGCTAATAGCCCAAAATTGGAAGAGCCCAATTCTGCCTACGATGGGAGACTGGAGATTGAAGTTTCGTATCTTGCTGAAATGGCAAAGATCTCGGCTTACTTGAAGAACCATTCGAATGAACAATTTTTATCAATATGGAGAAGATGGATTGTTTATATTCAAAAGAAACATAGAGTGGTAGAATATAATTTAGGTTTTTAGATTTTCTTATGCTTGTTTACTTCTATCTTTTCTTGTAGATTAAGATATTTTGTGGAGTTAGAGATATTAGTATTTGTTTACTTTTATATTAATATTATCCTGGGATTAGGTTTGGGAAGTTCTGGGGTGGGTGGGGGGTTACTGATTGTTTATTGTGTTTATGTATGACTGTTTTTTCATGATGGGAAAAATAAATAAAATTTTCAAAAAAAAAAAAAAAGAAAATGCCAGAATGTGTAGAAACTGACAGAGCAATATTGAAGAACAAAGAAAAAGAAGATACAGAATAATTTTAATATCTATTGTTAAGTAAAAAATGAACCCAGACAACACATTGTTTACTAAGTATCTATGATTTGTAAAAATAGAAAATCAATAAAACTTTATTAAAAAAAAGAATGGCATTTGACGTCATAACCTTTAATAATTGGTAATTTACAATTTAATTTTGCAAATGTATGTCCTGTTCTTGCTGAAGTAGACTTGTTGGATAATAGATACTCCTCCTTCCTGATCACTTCATAAACTGGTTATGAATTAGTTACCATACAGTTCATTTGTCACTTTCCAGCTACATTTCTTTCTTT
>NW_015425695.1:0-1279 GCF_001527695.2 Protobothrops mucrosquamatus | reverse complement strand
CCTTTAATATCTCGGTGGATGACATGGTGGGCGTGCAAGTGGGACAGACCCTAGAAGAAAAAAATGACCCAGCTTTAACTTTCCTGGCCCTTTCCTGCGTCTTTTCAAACCGTAGAAACTATAGATTCTGACCGCAAGCGCCTAGAATAAGGAGCTTTCCCCAACCAGGCGCCTCCGAAAGGCGTCCAGGTGCAACTCCACTCACCAGCTGGGCGGGAATCGTGGAGCTGCACAATCTGCACTCAGCTGGTGAGCAGAGATGGTGCATCTGACTCAAGCTTTGAAAAGAGGCCAGGCTGACTTCTCGGCAATTACCTCGTAAAATGTAGGCAACAGCTACTGTAGATGTGTGAGGTCTGACCCCCAAGGTTTGTACATATGATACAAATAGGCCTTGACTGACAGCTGTTCATTTAGTGACTCTTCCAACAGCACCGAAAAAAGTGACCATCATGAGCATTTTTCACACTTTACGACCGTCACAGCATCCCCGCGGTCACGTGATCAAAATTCGGACGCTCGGTAACTGGTTCCTATTTATGACGGTCGCAGTGTCCCGGGCTCAGGTGATCCCTTTTTGTGACCTTCCGACAAGCAAAGTCAACGGGGGAAGCCAGATTCACTTAACAACTGCGTTACTAATTTAACAACTGCAGTGATTCACTTAACAGCTTTGGCAAGAAAGGTCGTAACATGGGGCAAAACTCACTTTCAAAAAACCCATCTCGCTTAGCAAGATAAATTTTGGGCTCAGCTGCCGTCGTAGGCTGAGAGCTACCTGTATGTTTATAAGCTCCAGTTCAGGGCCTGAGGCGTAATTCACAATTTCAAGCCAAGGATGCTTACTCTAAGGACCTCCCTGCAGATGTACGCAATCCAGTCTTCCTTGAGACAATTCCCTTTCGTCTTCTTCACCAAATCGGTGACCGACCCGGCTCCACAATATTCCATGACCAACTGGGGAGTTGAGAAACAAAAAGAAAAACAAAATTATGATTGCCCGGTAAAGAAAGGAAGTTTACACTTACAAATATTGTCCTTTATTGGCATTTTCTTTTTTCCCAGAGATCCCTTTGGCCATGGGTACAAATCAACTATATCACGCACATACACAGAGGGGGGGGAGGAGGCAGAGAGGGAGAGAGGGAGGGAGGGAGGGAGGGAGAGGGAGAGAGGGAGAGAGGGAGAGAGGGAGGCAGGGAGGGAGGGAGAGAGAGAGGGAGAGAGGGAGGGAGGGAAAGAGATAGAGAGAGAGAGAGAGAGGGAGGGAGGGAGAGAG
>NW_015425694.1:0-1279 GCF_001527695.2 Protobothrops mucrosquamatus | reverse complement strand
TCTTTGTGAAACAGAGTATGAGGCTTTAATAGCTTAGCAGTCTCCAGAATCAATTTGTATGATATTGTAGCCACATATCTGGAGTGGAAAGTGTTCTGGAGAAACATTTTGGAAACCAGCTTGGCTCAGATAAGTACAAGACTTCTTAAATTTACAATGGCTTAGTAAGGCCACACTTGGAATACTGCATCCAGTTTTGGTCACCACGATGTAAAAAAGATGCTGAGACTCTAGAAAGAGTACAGAGAAGAGCAACAAAGATGATTAGGGGACTGGAGGCTAAAACATATAAGGAACGGTTGCTGGAATTGGGTATGTCTAGTTTAATGAAGAGAAGGACGAGGGGGGACGTGATAGCAGTGTTCCAATATCTCAGGGGCTGCCACAAAGAAGAGAGAGTGAAGCTATTCTCCAAGGCGCCTGAAGGCAGGACAAGAAGCAACGGATGGAAACTGATCAAGGAGAGAAGCAACTTAGAACTAAGGAGAAATTTCCTGACAGTTAGAACAATTAACCAATGGAACAATCTGCCTCCAAAAGCGGTGAATGCTCCAACACTGGAAGTTTTTAAGAAGAGACTGGACAGCCATTTGTCTGAAATGGTGTAGGGTTCCTGCCTGAGCAGGGGGTTGGACTCGATGACCTCCAAGGTCCCTTCCAACTTTATTATTATTATTATTATTATTATTATTATTATTATTATTATTATTATTATTATTGTTATCGTTATTGTTGTTGTTGTTGTTGTTATTGTTATTGTTATTATTATTAAATATAGTGGTACCAGGGAAGGGAGATAAGAAAATATGAACTGTGTTATAAGTAGACAACAGAAGAAATGGCAAGAACTAATGGGTGAATGAAGGCAACTGTTTACTGAATAAAAATAATAATATTGTATGGTATGAAATACTACTACTTGCTGATATAGTGTAGTATGCTTCCCTATCTGGATAAAACCTGCATTTTCCATGTTTCCTGGGAAACTGAGAGCACAGGATTGAACATGCAGATAAAATGCTTAAGAAACTGGATTATATATTCCTTGAAGTTCTTCTTAATCTTTATCCATCAGTCAAAGGAATGCCAGTGTACATAAAATAATAAAAATGAATAAAATATTAAATTACATTCCTGCTAGTTAGGGAATTCTGAGAATAGAGGCCCACACATCTTAAAGTTGCCAAGTTTGAAAAACGCCAAATTAAATCATTCAAGAAATATATATCACGCTAGGTTTCCTTTTCTTTTTAAAGTAGTGTTAGGGTTAGGGTTAACG
>NW_015425693.1:0-1279 GCF_001527695.2 Protobothrops mucrosquamatus | reverse complement strand
ACAAAAGCAGCCAGAAAGCATCCTTCTTACTAGAAATGAAAATGAAGAACAACAATATCTTTTTCATCCCTCTTTTAAGAAAAATAAAGACACTTTTGGAATTTCGGCTGAGCTAGGAATCTTGACTTTGATGTTTTTAACGGCAGCAAACTCCAAAAAAGCAAGCTGCGTATTGAGTACAGTATGTTTGCACAGCGTTATAGCATCACCAATGCAGCTAAAATTCAAATAAATCAAAAATACCTTCTTTGAATTTCTTTATTTGATGTTGATATTGTCTGATAAATAACAGCGGTACAGCCAATTACTAGAATGAAAAAAAACCCCCTCTTTTGTTATATGAAGATTTACCTATATTGACTTTTAAGAACCTGATTCATATACATTCATGGGTCTTGAAATAGTAAGGAAAAATTGCTTCAAGGGATAGATGTCCCCAAAAGGAATAGAATTCAGGCCTCACAATTGCAGTGACATGCCAAATAGTAGCTATTTGCACGTCAAATTTGCATGGAGTTTACTTTTAGTAAATTGCAGTTCAACTATACATTTGGCAGTAATTATAAATCTGCATTTACGATTCAAAGATTTCTGCCTAGAAAGACCTAGAAAGAGATCTTTAACTAAGGCAAATGGGAGCTACACTTATTGTCTTTTTAAAATTTTGTTTTAATAAACCTGCAAAAAAATTTTTTTTCGTTCAAAAACATTATTGGTGAAATTAAATGCAAACTAAATAGCAGTACACAAGTATAACCACTTTATAAAGAACCGTATACTGCTATTTACGGGGATTTAACTTTTAAGATAAACACACATACCAACACGAATATATAAAAATTATTAAATTTTGTTTGATTAAACCTGGAAAACATTTTTTTTTTAAAAAAACAACATTATTTGTGAAATTAAATGGAAAGTAAATAGCAGTGTACAATTCTTTATAAAATGGTTATACTCGTGTACTGCTGTTTAGTTTTCATTTAATTTTACAAATCATGTTTTTTTTCAAGGAATATTTTCTAGGTTTAATCAAACAAAATTTAACAATTTGTGTGTGTGTGTGTGTGTGTATATATATACAGACAGAATCAGCAAGATCCTCCACAAACACAACATCAAGACAGCATTCTGCACAAACCGAAAAATATCCACCATCCTAAGAAACCCCAAAGACAAAATTGAGTTAGAAAATCAAGGAGTATATGAAATCCCATGCACCGACTGCCCCACCACATACATCGGACAAACCAACAGAAGAATAAATGCACGCATTGAA
>NW_015425692.1:0-1279 GCF_001527695.2 Protobothrops mucrosquamatus | reverse complement strand
AAATGTTCTGTATGAGGTTCAGTGTTATGTTTTTAAAGAATAATAAAACGGAAAGAAATATCTTTTAAAAGAACAAAGATGGCAGTTTTGAAATGAAAAAACTATTTAAAACAAATACAAAATATATTTTAAGAATACATTTTTATAATCACATATAGCTAAACCAGAGATTTCAAATTAAATTGGTTTTAAGCAAATTTATTTGGAAATATATATATTTCATTTGAATATATATATATATATATATTCCTGTTACTGTGAATCTTTCTAAATAAATATTAAGGCTACATGCTCAATAAAAAAAAATCACTATTCAGAACTGGCATAATTTTCAGGTTGATTATATGGTTCAAATTGAAAACCATAAACTGAAACTATTTCTAATAAATATTTAAGGATTATAAAAATATTTTTATAATTTCTCCTTCATTTAATATATTAACTTACTATATTTTAGTGCTGAAACCTGATAATACTTTTGAAGTATTAATTGACCAAGCAGTTGTCAGCAAGGGAAATCTCCTAGAAGACATGATTCCACCTATAAACCCACCAAAAGAAATAGAAGATCCTAATGATAAGAAGCCTGAAGATTGGGATGAGAGACCTAAAATACCTGATCCTGATGCTGTAAAGCCAGATGACTGGTAAAGAGTATATATAATTGCTCCCTCCTCCCCCTTTTGATGGTTTACTACTGTCTCTCATTTACATATAAGTGGATTTTTAGCCTACCTACTTACCTATCTACCTACATACAGCAATATTCTAAAAGCCATAGTTATCAGCAGCTATGCTTACAAATAATATTCTCTACTTATCATCATTGTTGATCAACCAAGGCTTTCACTTAGTGCTTTTTAGCAAAATAAAGAAAGCCTAGATTAACAGTCTTTAATAAGACTGCATGTTTGTCCACATGCAAAGATTTGCAGTTGTAATATTGGGGTAGCAGTATTCTTTTGATTCACTTCTATAATAAAAGGACTTAAAATATATAAAATATTATTATGCAAATATAGAAAAATATATTTCATATCCATACCTTTTTTCTGGAGGAACAAATGTACTCATATTAGTAAAGTATCTTGCTGCTCTTTTATGTATTTTGTGATAAAATTGGTTTGTAATTTTAAGGAATGAAGAGGAGCCTCCAAACATAGAAGATCCTGATGCTGTTAAACCTGAAGGATGGCTTGATAATGAACCTGAATACATTCCAGATCCAAATGCAGAAAAACCAGAAGACTGGTAATTATTACTGTAACAGATTAGATTG
>NW_015425691.1:0-1279 GCF_001527695.2 Protobothrops mucrosquamatus | reverse complement strand
AAGCTGATTCATTGTGTTGTCCATTCATTTATAAGTTTTGGGGAGGCATTCAAGTTATAAATGTACAATTTTACAATCAATGGAAAATGTGATCATTTCACCCTTGAAGTTTCCTCGGACTCAGATCATAAATTCAGGGATTATGAGAGGAATGAGCATTGCAACAAACCTTTGCCCCAATCAGAGATACAGAAAGCTACTACTGCACACATATAATGGGACTTGGGATGCTGAGTTGCCTATTACATAATGTTACTTTTCAGCCATTTTGAATTATGGAAGAGTATCTTTTTCCTACGTTAAATATTGCTACTGATAAGTAAGGAGTAAAATATGACGAAAGTCATGCAATAGTCTCTACTGAATATTGGATTGCAGCAGCAATGATTTAAAAATGATCCATTAATTTTCATTCTTACCAGACCATGTATAGATGAGGTAGATGTGACAATATTCCAATCCTTTGCATGGTACAGAGGTAGGAAACCTTGGCTCTTTTATGACTTGTGGACTTCAACTCCCAGAATTCCTGAGCCAGCATGGCTCAGCTTGGAAACTCTCCCTTTCCCCTTAGCATGGCTGGCTCAGGAATTCTGGGAGTTGAAGTCCACGAGTCATAAAAGAGCCAAGATTGCCTACCCCTGGCATGGCGAGTTACTGAATTTTGCTGCTACTACTGAATTTTTTACTATTCATGATAAAAGAATTTGGGGCCAGAAAGATAAATTTGGTATCTTTTCATCTAGATTTGATAAACAATTTACTTCTTCTTTTTACCAATAAACTTGGCAAAACAGGTGACAGTGAATCGACCCTTTAGAAATGTATGCTCTGCATTCAACATACAATTACAGAATTAGAAAAGTCTTTATAGGCCAATAGTGTGAGACAAGGAACAATAAATCGGTCAACCTCTGCAAGGTAAAACAAGGCTTTGCTCAAGACAGATGTCAGTATAACCATTAATCCTTTATTAGGATTTCCTTTTAGAAGTTTACATGTTAAATAAAAGGTACAATAGTTAGTACTTCCATCTACTTTTCATTTGAGCTGTTGTGGTTAGCATGTAGCCCATGATTAAAGGGGTTTTGTTTGTTTGTTTCTACAGGTCAGTCTTGATTCTGTGCAACTTCCTGGACATGTCCCTGAGGTTTTATAATAATAATAAAGTTGGAAGGGACCTTGGAGGTCATTTAGTCCAACCCTCTGCTCAGGCAGGCAACCCTATACCATTTCAGACAAATGGCTGTCCAGTATCTTCTTAAAAACTTCCAGTGTT
>NW_015425690.1:0-1279 GCF_001527695.2 Protobothrops mucrosquamatus | reverse complement strand
TGTGTGTGTGTGTGTGTGTGTGTGTGTGTGTGTGTTTTCGTAGATTTTCACGGGTACAGGTATGCAGGTCTTGGCGTATTCGGGTCTTTTCCCATGTAAGACTGAGAGTATCTTGGCGACGTTTCGATGAGGTCCCACTCGTCATCTTCAGGCTGGGGTCTTCGGCTTCGTGCTTGTGCGAGCAAAGTGTGATCGGAGCTGCCGTCTCTCTATAAATATTGGTGGGGGTGTGTGGAGTGCTGGCTTAATTGCTGTAGGTGGGTTGGTTGGCTGTGTGGGAGTTATTGTTTGTGGATTGTTCGGCTGTTTCGTAACATCCTGAGTAGTTGAGGTGCTGGCTGTGTGCCCATTAGTCTTTTGTTTTATAACGACCTGGGTAATGGGTTGTGTGATTACATCCTGAGATCTAGTGTAGTGATATCCTGAGTTCTGTGTTGCAACATCCTGGGTGGTTGGCTGTGTTGTAACATCCTGAGCTTTAGCGTTGTAACCTCCTGAGTTCTGTGATGTGATGTCCAGAGCAGAAGGGTGTGATGTAACATACCGGGCTTTGGTTTGGCTCCAAGTTTGTGGTCAAGCAAATGGACACACGCCATAAACAGAGCTAGAAGTAGAGTGAGTTTTGTACGTGCTCTATGGCCTCCCCAAGATTCACAAAGAAGGAACACCACTCAGACCCATAGTCAGCTCCATAGGCTCACCTCTACAGAATCTTGCCAAATTTCTCGCCAAACAACTTCAGCCCTACACAGAATCCATCTCCTTACACATACAAAACTCACTCCACTTCATAGAAACAATAAACAAAACCTACAACCCAGCGACTTACTCGTGAGCTTCGATGTCACATCCCTCTTCAGCCAAGTGTCTATCAAAGAAGCCTTGACAGCTATCCAAAACAAATACAACCCCCCAAAGCACATCCTAGATCTGACCAACCACTGCCTAACCAACACATACTTCATCCACAATGGACAAAGATACAAACAGGTAGAAGGAGCACCTATGGGATCACCCCTCTCACCCGTCATCGCAAACCTATACATGGAACACTTCGAAACCAACGCCTTAGACAAATCTAAACACAAACTCTGGCTCAGATATGTAGATGACACTTTTGTAATTTGGCCACACGGGAAAGAAAAACTGGACAACTTCCTCACACATCTCAACAGCCTACACCCCAAAATACAATTCACGATGGAAATAGAAGCTAACAACCAACTCCCCTTTCTGGACGTCCTAATCTACAAAAAAACCAATGGCTCCCTAGGACACA
>NW_015425689.1:0-1279 GCF_001527695.2 Protobothrops mucrosquamatus | reverse complement strand
GGAAGGAAGGAAGGAAGGAAGGGCAATGGATGGAAACTCATCAAACTCAACCTGGAACTAAAGAGGAAGGAAGGAAGGAAGGAAGGAAGGAAGGAAGGAAGGAAGGAAGGAAGGAAGGAAGTAGCAAGCAATGGTGGAAGAGGGAGACCCAAATTGGAAATATGGAGGAATTTCCTGACAGTGAGAACAATCAATCAGTGGAACAGCCACCAGAAGTTGTGGGTGCTCCATCACTGGATGTTTTCAAGAAGAGATTGGACAACCATTTGTCTGAAGTGGTCTAGGGTCTCTTGCTTGGGCAAGGGGTTGGTCTAGAAGACCTCCAAGGTCCCTTCCAACTCTATGATTCAAAGTCCACCTATCTTAAAGCATGCCGGCTGGGGAATTCTGGGAGTTGAAGTCAGAGGGAGATGCAACCTGGAATTAAGGAGAAACTTCCTGGCAGAGAGGACAATTAGCCAGTGGAACTGCTTGCCACCAGAAGTTGTGGGTGCTGCTCCATGCCTGGAGGTTTTCAAGAAGAGACTGGAACTGCCTGAGATGGTAAGGGTGCCCAACCATGGGAACTTAAAAGACTTGTGGACTTCAACTCCCAGAATTCCTCAACCAGCATGGCTGGCTAGAGAATTCTGGGAGTTGAAGTCCACAAGTGTTAAAGTTCCAAAGATTGGGCAACTCTGGCATAGGATATCCTGATGGAGGAGGGGGTTGGACTAGATGACCTCCAAGGTCCCTTCCAATTCCTGTTATTCTATGACTCTAGCAGAGGAGGAGGAGAAAGGGTCTCCCTCTGTTTGCTTGGTGGCTACGATGGCTGCACTCTGCACATGTTCAGAGTTGCGGGATAGGTTTCTGGCAGTGGTGAATTCTTTGGAGTGGGGGGGGGGCTCTCCTTCATCTCTGAAGTAGGACGTGGTCCAGGAAGCCGTTGTGGGTTTCCTCCGTGGAGGAGGTCCTTGACTTACGGCGGGTTAGGCTTAGGGATGGTTCAGGGGTCTGACGGACCCGGACTCAAATTCCTAACGGTTGGGGGCCCTTGGTGTGGCCCCGTGGTGCCCTTTGGACCCTCGGCAATGGGGCTGCATTTTATGGCATTTTATGACCCCCGTTTTATGACGATTGTGCCAAAACCCGAATTTCATTCTTAATGGGCGCCAGTGTGGAGAAAGAAAAAGTGACAATAAAGGGTTAGTTAGGGTGAAGTTTTTGAAAAAAGGAAGTCTTCCTTCCTTCCCCTCCCTCTCCTTCCTTCCTTCCTTCCTCTTTTCTTCCTTCCTTC
>NW_015425688.1:0-1279 GCF_001527695.2 Protobothrops mucrosquamatus | reverse complement strand
ATGTTATTACAGATATCGTTGCAGGATGGAAGCAGTTCCTAGTAAGGCCGCCTTTTGCAATTGACTAATGGCAAATTTGTCAATGCCAATGGTGTTCAAGTGGTGCTCCAGTTGTTTTGGGATTGCATCCAAGGCGCCTATTACTATTGGTACTACCCTTGCTTGCTTTTGCCACAGTCTTTCTATTTCTATTTGTAGGACTTTGTATTTTGTTATCTTCTCCAGTTCTTTCTTGTCTATTCTGCTGTCTCCAGGCACTGCCACGTCCACTATCCAGACTTTTTTGTCTTTCTTATCGACAATTGTTAAGTCCGGGGTGTTATGTTACAGGTGCTTGTCTGTTTGAATTCTGAAGTCCCAGAGCAGTTTAATTTTATCATTTTCTATGACTTTCTCTATTTTATGATCCCACCAGTTTTTGCTTACAGGCAAATGATATTTCTTGCAGATCTTCCAATGCACCATTGTTGCTACTTTGTCATGCCGCTGCTTGTAGTCAGTCTGTGCGATCTTTTTGCAGCAGCTTACCAGGTGGTCCACTGTTTCTTCAGCTTCTTTGCATAGGCAGTACTTACTGTCTGTTGCTGTCTTCTCAATTTTGACTTTATATGCATTTTTCCTTAAGGCTTGGTATTATTATTATTATTATTATTATTATTATTATTATTATTATTATTATTATTATTATTATTATTATTATTATTATTATTATTATTATTATTTCAATAACCCCTGAGATCCTGACAAACATGCAAAGTACAATGTGACTTGAAGTTTTAAAGGAAGACTAAATTGTATTTGTGGAATTGTTAATTGGCTCCATTTTCAGAGAAACGCATTGCTTTCTCAGCCTATTCCTTCTGGTTCACTTCTTTATTTATTTATTTATTTATTTATTTATTTGATTTGTATCCTGCCCTTCTCCTCACCGGACTCAGGGCGGCTGACAGCCTTATAAAACAACATTACAACAAATATCAATATTAAAACCAGATTAAAAGAAAATATTTGTAAAGGCCTAGTCGTTAAAATTACCCTTAAAAACCCCACTAAAATTCCCTAGGCCAATCCCGCTTGTTAGAAAAGCCATGTCTTTAGGGCGCGGTGGAAGGAGGGGAGATCCGGGATCACCCGGATCTCTGGGGGTAGTTCGTTCCAGAGGGTGGGGGCTCCCACCGAGAAGGCCCTCCCCCTGGGGGTCGCCAGCCGGCACTGTCTGGCTGACGGCACCCTGAGGAGACCCACTCTGTGGGAGCGTACCGGCCGATGGGAGGTAACC
>NW_015425687.1:0-1279 GCF_001527695.2 Protobothrops mucrosquamatus | reverse complement strand
TCATTCACCCTTCTCTCGCATTTCCTCCATGTGCTTTCTGCTTGGCTCATTCACCCTTCTCTCACTTTTCCTCCAAGCGCTTTCTGATTGGCTCATTTAGCCTTCTCTCGCATTTCCTCCAAGCGCTTTCTGCTTTGGCTCATTCACCCATCTCTCGCATTTCCTCCAAGCGCTTTCTGCTTGGCTCATTCACCCTTCTCTCGCATTTCCTCCAAGCGCTTGCTTCTTGGCTCAGCCTTCTCTCGCATTTCCTCCAAGAGCTTTCTGCTTGGCTCATTCACACTTCTCTCGCATTTCCTCCAAACTTTTTCTGCTTGGCTCATTTACCCATCTCTTGAATTTCCTCCAAGAGCTTTCTGCTTGGCTCATTAACACTTCTCTTGCATTTTCTCCGAACTCTTTCTGCTTGGTTCAGCCTTTTCTTGCATTACCTCCAAGCGCTTTCTGCTTGGCTCATTCACCCTTCTTTCGCATTACCTCCAAGCGCTTTCATTTGCTCATTCACACATCTCTCGTATTTCCTCCAAGCGCTTTCTTCTTGGCTCATTCACCCTTCTCTCAAATTTCCTCCAATTATTTTCTACATGGCTCATTCACACTTCTCTCGCATTTCCTCCAAACTCTTTTTGCTTGGCTCATTTACCCATCTCTCGCATTTCCTCCAAGCACTTTCTGCTTGGCTCATTCAGCCTTCTCTCGCATTTCCTCCAACCGCTTTCTGCTTGGCTCATTCACTCTTCTCTTGCATTTCCTCCAAGCGCTTTCTGCTTGGCTCATTCAGCCTTCTCTCGCATTTACTCTGAGTTCTTTCTGCTTGGCCCATTCTGCCTTCTCTCGCATTTACTCCAATTTCTTTCTGCTAGGCTCATTCACCCTTCTTTCACATTTCCCCCAAGCGCTTTCTTCTTGATTCAGCCTTCTCTCGCATTTACTCCAAGCGTTTTCTGCTTGGCTCATTCACCCTTCTCTCGCATTTCCTCCAAACGCTTTCTGCTTCGCCCATTCAGCCTTCTCTCACATTTACTCCAACTTCTTTCTTCTTGGCTCATTCACCCTTCTCTCACATTTCCTCCAAGCTCTTTCTTCTTGGATCAGCCTTCTCTTGCATTACCACCAAGCGCTTTCTGCTTGGCTCGTTCACCCTTCTCTCGCATTTCCTCCAAGAGCTTTCTTCCTGGCTCATTCACACTTCTCTCGCATTTCCTCCAAGCACTTTCTGCTTGGCTCATTCACCCTTCTCTCGCATTTCCTCCAAGCGCTTTCTGCTTGGCTCATTCAC
>NW_015425686.1:0-1279 GCF_001527695.2 Protobothrops mucrosquamatus | reverse complement strand
ATGCAAAGAAGCTGAAGAAACAGTGGACCACCTGGTAAGCTGCTGCAAGAAGATTGCACAGACTGACTACAAGCAGCGGCATGACAAAGTAGCAACAATGGTGCATTGGAAGATCTGCAAGAAATATCATTTGCCTGTAAGCAAGAACTGGTGGGATCATAAAATAGAGAAAGTCATAGAAAATGATAAAATTAAACTGGTCTGGGACTTCAGAATTCAAACAGACAAGCACCTGCAACATAACACCCCAGACTTAACAATTGTCTATAAGAAAGACAAAAAAGTCTGGATAGTGGACATGGCAGTGCCTGGAGACAGCAGAATAGACGAGAAAGAACTGGAGAAGATAACAAAATACAAAGACCTACAAACAGAAATAGAAAGACTGTGGCAAAAGCAAGCAAAGATAGTACCAATAGTAATAGGCGCCTTGGGTGCAATCCCAAAACAACTGGAGCACCATTTGAACACCATCATCGGCACTGACAAATTCGCCATTAGTCAATTGCAAAAGGCGGCCTTACTAGGAACTGCTTCCATCCTGCGACGATATCTGTAATACCATCAAACATCCACATCTGCCTATCCCAGGTCCTGGGTAAGGACTCAATAGGTAGACAAAATGCCAAATCCAGTCTGAACATCTGGCTGACTGTGCGATGATCCATAATAATAGTAAAATTGGAAGGGACCTTGGAGGTCATCTAGTCCAACCCCCTGCTCAGGCAGGAAACCCTATACCATTTCAGATAAATGGCCGTCCAGTCTCTTCTTAAAAACTTCCAGTGTTGGCGCATTCACCGCTTCTGGAGGCAGGTTGTTCCACTGGTTAATTGTTCTCACTGTCAGGAAGTTTCTCCTTAGTTCTAGGTTGCTTCTCTCCTTGATGAGTTTCCATCCGTTGCTTCTTGTCCTGCCTTCAGGCGCTTTGGAGAATAGCTTGACTCCCTCTTCTTTGTTGCAGCCCCTGAGATATTGGAACACTGCTATCATGTCCCCCCTCATCCTTCTCTTCGTTAAACTAGACATACCCAATTCCAGCAGCCGTTCCTCATATGCTTTAGCCACCACACTCCTGCTCACAATCATTGTAAATACTTGCTGGTTGCCAAGTGCTTGAACTTTTGATCATGTGACTGTGGGGATTCTGCAATGGCCGTAACTGCAAGGAGCTGTCGTAAGTCACTTTTTCAGTGCCATTGTAACTTCAAACAGTCACTAAATCAAAGGGGGGTCAACTTATTTTCCAAAGCACCAGAGGGCAGGACAAGAAACAATG
>NW_015425685.1:0-1279 GCF_001527695.2 Protobothrops mucrosquamatus | reverse complement strand
AGGAGTATCCCCAACCTGAACTACAGTTCCCAACAGTTCCAGTCTCCACTTTTAAAAATATATTCCTTCAGCTTTAGCTGTTCAGAGATTTGTTTCAAATACCTGTGCAGAACCTTTAAGATTTCCAGGATTCACAGAAAAGATTCCAGTCTTTGTCACCAATCATATATTTTCCCCCCAACTTATTTCTGAATTTTCTAAGCACCTGTTATTGAGGTAAAGGAAGGCATGTTCTATGATGGAGAAGACATTCCCATAAATCAAAACATATCCTTAAAGATTGCAAGAGTTCCTAGAAGAAATATATTCTGGACGTTCTTCTCACTGATCCAGTGATGATGCATCTGCTTTGCATCCAGAAACTCCTTAGGTCAGTCTCTGACTCTCCAGGAAGACTCCTGACCTTCTGGAGAAGAGCTAGTAGTTATTGTAACCACTGAGATGACTCTGTATAAGACACCTTCTTACGTTCCAAAACATCAAAGGATTAGGCCAGCTCTTAGTATAGTACGGGGGTCTTCAAACTTGGCCCTTTTATGACTTGTGGACTTCAACTCCCAGAATTCCTCAGCCAGGCATGCTGGCTGAGGAATTCTGGGAGTTGAAATCCACAAGTTATAAAAGGGCCAAGTTTGACGATCCCTGGTATAGTAGGTAATAATAAAATCAACCATATAATTCAGTACAAAACAAGTGGATTTTAGGCAAGAGATGTCAGTGAATTTCTATGATTACATGTATATGATTATAGATGTTGGCGTCATTGGTTACCTGATTACAGAGGTAACTTGTATCAACTGAAATAAAATTAGCACCAATCTAGAAAGTCCTTTGTTTTGATTCAACATGACTCATCTTTAATCTTCTGCTGTGGTTGCCACAAGAATGATCGCCATTCTGCTCTCCATTTGGCCTCACTCTTTTTCTTTCCAATCTCCTACAGATTGTCTACTGTGTGAAATTTCATCTGACTGTTCCTGTAAATGATGACGTAAAAAGAAGCCACAGTATGCTCTAAGGTTTCCCAAATGACAGTCGATGAAGAAACAGTAACCAACAGATCCATCAGAGGTGCTTGAAAACAGTGGCCATTATATGCTATAAAACAATAGTCAACAGACCCTTCAGATCTCCCTCAATTGTAACTGGAGAAAAAATGTTAAGATATTTTATTTAATAGCTGGAACAGTAAAAAGGATAATGGCCAGAATATACAGCGGTGGTTAATTGGTTAGAGAGTGGAGAGTGAGGCAATCTACATAACGATTGTTCGCTGGGT
>NW_015425684.1:0-1279 GCF_001527695.2 Protobothrops mucrosquamatus | reverse complement strand
TGATCTCTATAGGGTGTAGCTTGTTTCACAGAACAAACAAAATTAGCTGAGGATTAAGTGTTACAGTTGCAAAACTGGGAAGAATTTATTTGGGTTTTGTAGAAATAGTAATGTTATATTTATTATCCATAATTGATCTGACTGAAAAGCTACTTTGCAAATTCAAACAGGGCTTGATATCTTTATTATGGTTTTTTTTCTGATTTTAAACAGTGATGAGGTTGTTAATTCTCCTACATTCACAATGCTTCTTGTGTTACAGGAAAATTGCTGGTCTGTTCGGATAACCAATTTTTTTCCACTTGAATTCTGAAAGGCATTGCTTAAGAAGTCATATAGTTCTGACTTCCAGTGGCTCGGCGGCTGCCGAAGGGGGTTGTTTGACAGCCTCCCGTTCAGGACTGCGTAAGAATCGCCGAAACAGCGCGTATCAGCTGTTTGGCGATTTGAAACTTCTCTCCGGGCAAAGGAGAGAAGGAGAGCTTGCTCGTGAGTAGGAGTCGAGTTCCCTAGCCTCCCTGGGTGCTCCCAGCGAGGTGAAGGTGAGAACTCCTTTGGAGCTCAGAGCTCCTCCGCAGATCGGGACGTCTTCGCTGCTAGCGAAGCCAGACGCCATCTCCACTTCTGATTTTTTCTGAATTAAATTGTGAGTATTTTTAACAGACGGAGCTAACTAGGAAACCTGGACCTTCTATAAAGAACTTAAAACTTTGACTCAGAGTTTAAAGTACTCTTCTCAATGATTGAAATCGAAAGTTACTTTTTGGAGAAAAAAGAAATGGCTGTGGTTTGCCGCTTCTTTGTTCATAAGAGACATTTTTACTTTCCTTCCGGTTGTGGATGGCTACATTGTTAAAACTGTAAAAAATTTTCAAACATTAAGGAAAAATCTCCAAAAAATAAGAAAAATTAAAGGAAAATTTGTTTGACTTTTAACTGTTTTGGACTGTATATTAAAACTTTTTTTAAAACTTAAGAATGGCTTCTAAATGAGGTGTAGCCCCTCCAGCACTTAAGTCAGCTGTTTCCTCTCCAGCAGTACAGATTACGCAACAGAGAGCTAAAACTCCTCCACCCTCCTCACCACCTTATATTACTTTAAAGGATTTACAGGACTCTTTGATGCAGATGCAGATGCAGATGTCTAAACAAATTGTACAACAAGTAAGAGTGGAGACAGAAGAGCTGCTTGCTAAAAAGAATGATGAACTGTGTGAGAATATGTCTCAAATCTTTCAGGGCTTTGCTTTTCATATGGATCGTATAGAGAACCGTGTGG
>NW_015425683.1:0-1279 GCF_001527695.2 Protobothrops mucrosquamatus | reverse complement strand
CGCGCGGGCGGTGTTGGGAGGGACTCGTCACTCCCATGTAACACCGCTGTTGCGCGAGCTGCACTGGCTGCCAGTGGCCTTCCGGGTGCGCTTTAAGGTGTTAGTTACCACCTTTAAAGCGCTCCATGGCATAGGACCTGGCTATCTCCGAGACCGCCTTCTGCCGCAGATTCTCTCCCATAGACCGGTACGCTCCCACGGAGTGGGTCTCCTCAGGGTGCCGTCGGCCAAGCAGTGTCGGCTGGCGACCCCCAGGGGGAGGGCCTTCTCTGTGGGTGCCCCCGCCCTCTGGAACGAACTACCTCCCCAGATCCGGGTGATTCCGGATCTCCTGACTTTCCGCCGCGCCCTCAAGACATGGCTTTTCCAGCAAGCGGGCCTGGCCTAGGGTGGATTTTAAATCGGGTTCATTTTTAGAAAATTTTAAATGTCACAACTTAAAATATTTGGGTTTTAATTGGTTTTATTCAGCGGGGATTGTGGGTTTGTTTTTGTTTTAAAAAATGTTGTGAGCCACCCTGAGTCCTTCGGGAGAAGGGCGGGATACAAATTGAATAAAATGAAAAAAAAAATGAAAATGAAAACTAAGGAGAAACTTCCTGACAGTGAGAACAATTAACCAGTGGAACTCCTTGCCTCCAGAAGTGGTGAATGCTCCAATACTGGAAGTTTTTAAGAAGAGACTGGACAGCCATTTGTCTGAAATGGAATAGGCCCTAGGGTTTCCTGCCTGAGCAGGGGGCTGGACTAGATGACCTCCAAGGTCCCTTCCAACATTATTATTATATTATTTAGAAAAGTTCAGAGATTTGTCCAGGCAGAGCGTGTGTGTTTTTCTCTCTCTGATTGTGTGTGGGTGCTGTACTTCATTTCCATCCACGTCACTTTTTAAAAACTTTTTGTTGTTTATTCAGGTAGTCCTCGATTTACAACCATAACGGTGCCCAAAATTTCTGCCGTTCAGTGGGTTTTGCCCCAATTTTTTACCAAGTTTGAAGACCCCTGTTCTAAAATAAACTGAATCTTCTTTCTCTTTCATTTTTAATGCATTAGTAAGTTAAATGTTAGAACCCAGAGAATATAATAATAATAATAATAATAATAATAATAATAATAATAATAATAATAATAATAATAATAAAGTTGGAAGGGACCTTGGAGGTCATCGAGTCCAACCCCCTGCTCAGGCAGGAACCCTACACCATTTCAGACAAATGGCTGTCCAGTCTCTTCTTAAAAACTTCCAGTGTTGGAGCATTCACCGCTTCTGGAGGCAGGT
>NW_015425682.1:0-1279 GCF_001527695.2 Protobothrops mucrosquamatus | reverse complement strand
CACAGCTGCATCATTAGCCACTTTAAACCTCTCCAATCCATACATGAAGCAAACTGACACCCACCATAAAGATGTGGCACGACCACGAACACGAAGCCAAACTACAGCAATGAAGCTCACCATCTCAAATCCCCCTGCAACTCAGACTAACCTGAGCACAACAAAGCCCCCACCCAAACAGAACACTCCCCCATCCAATTAGAGCACAGCCAACCCCCCATCCAATCAGAGCACAGCCAGGCTCCTTAACCAATCAGAACACACCTCCACCCAATCAGAACACAGCCAAGCTCCCACCCAATCAGCTCAAACCCCACTGGCAGTTAAAAGGAAGAAACAGCTGCGATCACACACCACTCTTAGAAGCACGAAGCTGAAGACACCAGCCTGAAGATGACGAATGTGACTTCGTCGAAACGTCGCCAAGGTACATTTAATTCTACGCGGGAGAAAACCCGAATAACTAAAGACCTACATACAAACACCCGCGAAAACCTCAGAAAACAAACATATATATATATATATATATATATATATATATATATATATATATATATATATATATATATATATATATATATATATATATATATATATATATATATATATATATATATATATATATATATATATATATATATATATATATATATATAAATATATATATATAAACATTCTACATCTCAGCTCTTAAGCTGGAACAAAACCCTGTTTCAAAGGCTTAAAATGGTTCCAATATCCTACTGTAAGCAAATCCCTCCCCAAAGTTTAACATGAAAAGAGAGATCATTTCTCCTTTTTTAAAAAAATGACAACCTTCAATAGAAAAGCCTCACTAATAAGATTGGGGTGAATGAATTCATCTTTTTCCAGTTTTACTTTAAATGTGTTCATTCATTTATCTTAAGTGTCTCATTCCACAGTCTTTCCTTTTAAATTGTCTAAGAAATTAAATACTTAAGGATGCATTTTAAATTCAAATGTGGCAGAAACCGTTGAGAAGGCTGAAAAGGAAGAATTACTTTTTTCCCAAATTCTTCTCCCACTTGGGTTTAGGATAACTCACCGCGGCCAACCCACCACAGCCATCTAGCTGCAGCCAACTCACTGCAGGACCACTGACCCTGGGCAGCTCACCCTGGAACAACCCACAGGGGACAATTTCATGTGGGATAACTCAACCCAATAAATGTTATTTGACAATGTTATCTATGGGTTGATCACATTATCTCTTTAACATTATTTCTTTGACATTGTTTCCACTTTTTGTCAAACATTT
>NW_015425681.1:0-1279 GCF_001527695.2 Protobothrops mucrosquamatus | reverse complement strand
GGGAAGCCCAGCAGGAGGAGGAGGAAATAAGGGGGAACTGCACGGCCTTCCCCAGTCGGCCTCCACCTACCTGCTGCTGCTCCTGCAGCGCCGCCGCCGCCGCACGAGGGGCCCGGGGGGCGGGGGACTCGTTTCCGCTTGCTCCAGGGGCGGAAGGATCGCGCTCGGCCGCTACTGCTGCTGCTTCTGCTGCTCAGAGCGCGCGGCAGCGGCGGCGGCAGCAGCCGGGACTTGACTCGGGAGCGCGCGGAGCGATCTCGCCCCGCCGGCCCAGTGATGCGGCTATTCCGCCGCGCCCAGAGTCGGACGCGGCCGAAAGGACTCCCCGCAGGGAGGGGGGGAGCGGGAGAAACCAAGTCCGCCCGCTCAGGGGGGGGAGGTCGCGCGGCAAGGGGAGCACGACGGACGCCGGCAGGCTGTCAAGCGCGGGCGGGGGACAAGGAGGACGCCTTCCGGTGTGGGGCGAGGCCGGGCCCGCGCCTCCCTCCCCCCGCCCCGAAAATAATTCTCAAGTCGGGCAATACCAACTCGGATGGGCAGGGCCAGACCACGCAGTCCGGAGGGGGGGGGAGGAGAAGGGCTCGGGGCATACCAATTCCCAGGGGTGGCCCACGTTGAGGTTGGGGAAGAAGCATCCAGACGCCTTGGGACCTGCGACCCCCCCGAGGGGAGCTGGGCCTTCTGGGCATTGTAGTCTCTCCCGCCTGCTGTCAGGAAGGGGCGAGTGGACGCATTTCTTTAAGGGGAGAGTTGTTTCCCTCCAGGAAAGATGGTACAGTCCGAAACAGCCTGTTCTAACCTCCTCTCCCCGGATGCGTCGGGACTACAACTCCCATCGGTCCCTGCCAAAGTTGGAAAGTGGCCTCTGGGCTTTCAGAAGCAGCCTGGCGAGCAGGCGGGTGTCCGCAGGGGCAGCCTTGCAGTGGGCCGCCGGTGGAACCAGCTGGTCACAGGGGCTTCTGCCATTATCCTGGCAGGCAGAACCTCAGGCAGGTTCAGCTGCACCTGGGGAACACCTGCCTGCCTCGCAGCACAGAGAGATGCCAAGCAGGCTGGCTGCAAGGGAACGCCTCTCGGGCGCATCCCCAGGAACAGAACTGCCCTCTGGCCGCCTCCTGGGTTCAGACCGCTCTGGCTGGGGATGATAGGAATTGGAGTCCGAGCCTGTTTGGGAGGCTGCTCGCACCCACCGCGAGCTCCGAGGCCGCCCCAGATTCCAAGAGCTTGGCTCTGCTCCAAGAGCCTGGTCACTGGGGATGACATATGGCCTGTCATACCC
>NW_015425680.1:0-1279 GCF_001527695.2 Protobothrops mucrosquamatus | reverse complement strand
TATATATATATATATATATATATATATATATATATATATATATATATATATATATATATATATATGTAGGTCTTTAGTTATTCGGGTTTTCTCCCGCGTAGAATTAGAAGTGTCTTGGTGATGTTTCAACGAAGTCACATTTGTCATCTTCAGGCTGGTGTCTTCAGCTTTGTGCTTCTGGGAGTAGTGTTTGTGATCGCAGCTGTTTCTTCCTTTTAACTGCCAGTGGGGCTTGAGCTGATTGGGTGGGAGCTTGGCTGTGTTCTGATTGGGTGGAGGTGTGTTCTGATTGGTTAAGGAGCTTGGCTGTGCTCTGATTGGATTGGTTAAGGAGCTTGGCTGTGCTCTGATTGGATTGGTTAAGGAGCTTGGCACAGCCAAGCTCCTTAACCAATCAGAACACACCTCCACCCAATCAGAACACAGCCAAGCTCCCACCCAATCAGCTCAAGCCCCACTGGCAGTTAAAAGGAAGAAACAGCTGCGATCACACACACTACTCCCAGAAGCACGAAGCTGAAGACACCAGCCTGAAGATGACGAATGTGACTTCGTCGAAACGTCACCAAGACACTTCTAATTCTATGCGGGAGAAAACCCGAATAACTAAAGACCTACATACAAACACCTGCGAAAACCTCAGAAAACAAATATATATATATATGCAATCTTCTTCCTAAAGATACAGAGGCGATGTGTCCTCAGCTTCTTAGTCTAGCCAACAGCCAGGTAGACTTACTTTAGCTTACAACTTTGGATTGATCAAAGTCAGCTAGGTACCACTTCCTACTGATCCTTTTTTTCAATAGGTCATGCTGACTGAGGAATGATGAAAGTTGTAGCCCATCATATCTGAAGACTAATTTGGGGAAAGTGCTTTAGACAGCTTGGTCAACTTGAAAAATAATTTGGCTATATTTTTTTTTTTTAAGAAACCTGGCAATAAGACATAGAGTGAGCAAATGGAGAATTCACTGTTACCACAGATGAACTTTTGAACTCTGATTTCCATTCTGCTGCATTTACTCAAGCTTTTCCTTGACTGATATCTTCAAAGCCCACCACTCTGCAAAAAAAAAAAAAAAAGGATGAAACATGCCCTTCTTTATGAAACTATTACGCAGCAGCACTGTTAGTGATGCGGATGTGACAGGTTTGGACTGTTGACATATTTAAAAACTAGACTTATCTTAAACAGCTTGTGCTATAAGAATATTATGAACCTTCAGTGACCTTGCCTATCTCTCAGGGAACCCACGTTCAAAGTGAAGCAGAAAGA
>NW_015425679.1:0-1279 GCF_001527695.2 Protobothrops mucrosquamatus | reverse complement strand
AAATGGTTCTTTAGGTAGAAATTTAATGAGATGTTGTTACAGAAGGAAACTGTTGTGGAGAATTGCAAAAAGAAGTTAAAATATTTTTTTGAAAATAATCTTAATAATAATAATAATAATGATAAAATTGGAAGGGACCTTGGAGGTCATCTAGTCCAACCCCCTGCTCAGGCAGGAAACCCTATACCATTTCGGACAAGTGGCTGTCCAGTTTCTTCTTTAAAACTTCCAGTGTTGGTGCATTCACCACTTCTGGAGGCAGGTTGTTCCACTGGTTAATTGTTCAAACTGTCAGGAAGTTTCTCCTTAGTTCTAGGTTGCTTCTCTCTTTGGTTAGTTTCCACCCATTGCTTCTTGTCCTGCCTTCAGGCGCTTTGAAAATAGCTTGACTCCCTCTTCTTTGTGGCAGCCCCTGAGATATTGGAACACTGCTATCATGTCCCCCCTCGTCCTTCTCTTCGTTAAACTAGACATACCCAATTCCAGCAACCTTTCCTTATATGTTTTAGCCTCCAGTGCAAAACAAATAAATTTTGAATTTGCAAGTAAACTGGGGAAATGTTTGGCATATACATTATGAGAAGAAGAAGAAAATATGATGATATGAAAGTTAGAAGAAGGAAATATTTTAATAACATATAATCCAAATATATGAAAAATATTTCATCCATATTACTTATTTTATATAAAGGTCAAGGAATTTCCTTGAAAAATGTTAATGAATATTTACATAAACAAAGTTTACTGAAGATCACAGAGAATCAGAGACAAATTTTGAATGGACCAATAGCAATAAGGAAAGTGTGTGAAACTATTTAAAATGTTAAAGCAGGAAAAGCACCTGGTCCAAATAGGTTGGCGTCTTCTTATTATAAATATCTTGAGGATGAGGTTTTACAACCTTTACAATAATAATAATAATAATAATAATAATAATAATAATAATAATAATAATAATAATAATAATAATAATAATAATAATAATAATAATAATAATAATTTAATTTATATACCGCCCTTCTCCCGCAGGACTCAGGGCGGTGCACAGCATATTAAAACAAGTACAAGTACAAAAACAAGAAATATAAACCCCTATAAAACCAAATTAAAACCAAATATTTGAAGCTGTATTTCTATTAAAATTATTCTTAAAATCATCCCTAAATAAAATCCTCCCTAGGTCAGGCCCGCTTGCTGGAAAAGCCATGTCTTGAGGGCACGGCGGAAAGTAAGGAGATCCGGAATCGTCCGGATCTCGGGGGGTAGTTCGTTCCAGAGG
>NW_015425678.1:0-1279 GCF_001527695.2 Protobothrops mucrosquamatus | reverse complement strand
AGAGGAGAGGAGTGGAGAGGAGAGGAAAGGTGAAGGAAAGGAAAGGAAAGGAAAGGAAAAGAGAGGAGAGGAGAGGAAAGGTGAGGGAAGGAAAGGAAAGAAAGGGAGAGAAGAGGAGAGGAGCGGAGAGGAGAGGAAAGGTGAAGGAAAGGAAAGGAAAGGAAAGGAAAGGTGAGGAAAGAAAAAGAGGAGAGAAAAGGTGAAGGAAAGGAAAGGAAAGGAAAGGTGAGGAAAGAAAAAGAGAGGAGAGGAAAGGTGAGGGAAGGAAAGGAAAGGAAAGGAAAGAAGGAAAGGAAAGGAAAGGAAAGGAAAGGAAAGAGGGAGGGAGAAAAGGTAATTTTTTTCCAGATCATCAATCACTGGAGCCACACGTAACCATGGCTTAGACCACATCTGCTAGCCCAGCCTTTGCCAACGCCAGGCTTCCAATGTTAGGGTGGGCTGCTTTCGCTAACCACAGGCGACCCTGGGGAGGCAGCCGAACCTGAACAAGCGAGTCACACGAACAATATTTTAGCAAAATACTGCTTGGCTATTGGTATTTTAGTAACATTTTATAAAGCCTTAGTGAGGCCACACCTGGAACACTGCATCCAGTTTTGGTCGCCACATTACAAAAAAGATGTTGAGACTTTGGGAAAAGTGCAGAGAAGAGCAGCCAAGACGATTCAGGGCTGTACTTCTGTTGATGCAGGCTAGGACCGTGCTGGCTGTTTTGGAGGTTGCCGCGCACGGCTGGCTCATACCTAAGTGGCTGTCCACTAGGACACCCAGATCTCTCTCACAGGCACTACTGCCACCTATTTTCTACCGGGGCATTTGGTTTTTCCTGCCAAAGTGCCAGTCCTTGCTTTTCTCACCCCTGAACGGCCTGTCCTTGGATAGCTGTGCCGTTTCCAACTGTCCTGAAAACAGACCGAGACCTGCCAGTCTCTTTTGAAGAAAAAAAAAAAAAAAAAGCTTCACATTCCAGACCTGGCATGACACATTCCCCTCCTCCACACACACACACAGGGCAGCACACGGCTCGCTCGGTTTTTGCTATCTGTGAGAGAGGCGCACCTGCCCTTGTGGGCGAGAAACGCCCTTCTGCAAAGCAATTATGTTTTAAGAGTTTGCATCACGTGCCGATTTAAAGGGCCTGGAAATGAGAGCGTGGGGCAAGGTGCGCGCTGGCAGACCGGTTGGCACGTACCCGGTTTTGCACTTTAAAAAATGTACCATCGGCGGCTCCTTGGAGGGCGGCCAAGGCCTCCCATCCCCGCCCCAGCTGGCTGGC
>NW_015425677.1:0-1279 GCF_001527695.2 Protobothrops mucrosquamatus | reverse complement strand
GGGAAGCCCAGCAGGAGGAGGAGGAAATAAGGGGGAACTGCACGGCCTTCCCCAGTCGGCCTCCACCTACCTGCTGCTGCTCCTGCAGCGCCGCCGCCGCCGCACGAGGGGCCCGGGGGGCGGGGGACTCGTTTCCGCTTGCTCCAGGGGCGGAAGGATCGCGCTCGGCCGCTGCTGCTGCTGCTTCTGCTGCTCAGAGCGCGCGGCAGCGGCGGCGGCAGCAGCCGGGACTTGACTCGGGAGCGCGCGGAGCGATCTCGCCCCGCCGGCCCAGTGATGCGGCTATCCCGCCGCGCCCAGAGTCGGACGCGGCCGAAAGGACTCCCCGCAGGGAGGGGGGGAGCGGAAGAAACCAAGTCCGCCCGCTCGGCGGGGGGGAGGTCGCGCGGCAAGGGGAGCACGACGGACGCCGGCAGGCTGTCAAGCGCGGGCGGGGGACAAGGAGGACGCCTCCCGGTGTGGGGCGAGGCCGGGCCCGCGCCTCCTTCCCCCCGCCTCGAAAATAATTCTCAAGTCGGGCAATACCAACTCGGATGGGCAGGGCCAGACCACGCAGTCCGGAGGGGGGGGAGGAGAAGGGCTCGGGGCATACCAATTCCCAGGGGTGGCCCACGTTGAGGTTGGGGAAGAAGCATCCAGACGCCTTGGGACCTGCGACCCCCCCGAGGGGAGCTGGGCCTTCTGGGCATTGTAGTCTCTCCCGCCTGCGGTCAGGAAGGGGCGAGTGGACGCATTTCTTTAAGGGGAGAGTTGTTTCCCTCCAGGAAAGATGGTACAGTCCGAAACAGCCTGTTCTAACCTCCTCTCCCCGGATGCGTCGGGACTACAACTCCCATCGGTCCCTGCCAAAGTTGGAAAGTGGCCTCTGGGCTTTCAGAAGCAGCCTGGCGAGCAGGCGGGTGTCCGCAGGGGCAGCCTTGCAGTGGGCCGCCGGTGGAACCAGCTGGTCACAGGGGCTTCTGCCATTATCCTGGCAGGCAGAACCTCAGGCAGGTTCAGCTGCACCTGGGGAACACCTGCCTGCCTCGCAGCACAGAGAGATGCCAAGCGGGCTGGCTGCAAGGGAAGGCCCCTCGGGCACATCCCCAGGAACAGAACTGCCCTCTGGCCGCCTCCTGGGTTCAGACCGCTCTGGCTGGGGATGATAGGAATTGGAGTCCGAGCCTGTTTGGGAGGCTGCTCGCACCCACCGCGAGCTCCGAGGCCGCCCCAGATTCCAAGAGCTTGGCTCTGCTCCAAGAGCCTGGTCACTGGGGATGACATATGGCCTGTCATACCC
>NW_015425676.1:0-1279 GCF_001527695.2 Protobothrops mucrosquamatus | reverse complement strand
GTTTGCCCACTATAGAAGATTGGGTATTCAAAGTTTCAAATTTAGCAGAAATGGCTAAGATTTCTGCCTATGTGAAGGATTATTCACAAGAAAGATATATTCTGGTTTGGAGAAGATGGATAGATTATATTGAGAGTAAATATGGAACTAAAAAGTTTCATTTGGTTTTTGAGTAAACTTTAGAGTGTTAATGTAGTTTATTTTTATCTATAATTAGTAATAGGATGTTATAATTATTGTGTTTAATATGTTTGTTTAAAAGAGAGTTAAAGGATGTTATAGATTTGTTAATCTAATAGTGATTAATGTTAGACAGAGTATGGTTATTGTATTGTTAACCCTGTGACTGGCTCTGGGAAGTCGGGGGGGAGGGAGGGGGGAGGGGAAGGGTGGGTTCTGGGGAGGTATATTGTAAAACTTTTATAAAATTTTCAATAAAAAAAAAAGTTTATTTATGGTGGATGCGGTGGGAATGCCAGCAATTTTGAGACCAAGGATCAATGTCGCTACATCTGTGTCAGTAAGTAGGGAAGGAACTACCGACTGACCTGAAAAAGAACTGCTGTCTCCTAAAATTAAGCCTAAGGTGCTTTCCCAGCATTTTTTTTTATGTACTGGCCATGCAGTGCTTTGTCTTCCCATGCCTCTATTCTGTTCTTCATTTGGTCTTTCTTGTAGGCCAGTTTGGTCTCTCCAGTAGTCAGTAAGCCTTCCTGATATACTAACTCCAGTGCATCTTCATCACTGTCCTTCAGATATTCTTCCAAAGCCATTTCTTCTTCTTCAACCATCTGATGTACTTGCAGCATTCCACGCCCACCTATTTGCAGCATTATTATTATTATTATTATTATTATTATTATTATTGTTATTGTTATTGTTATTGTTATTGTTATTGTTGTTGTTGTTGTTGTTGTTGTTGTTGTTATTCATAATGGGTGGATAAGGAGGCTGGGAAGAGACCTTCTCTACTTCCTTAGGCTGCAAAAGAGACAGTGACAGATTTGTCCTTTCAAACCTGCAGGATTCTGTTAATGAACCTGGTGAGCCTGACACTCAGCCTCGGAATCTCCTATTTTGCAGAAAAGCCTGGGAAGTGTCCCACACCTGATCCAAACGTTGTGACTATTTGTATCGTGACATGTGGAAGTGACTGGGAGTGTCCCGGGAAGGGGAAATGCTGCAGTTATGGTTGCTTGGTTCAGTGCATGGGTCCTAAATAAGGTAACTCCTGTATGTTGTCACTTAGTTTACTTAGATCAGGGGTCTTCAAACTTGG
>NW_015425675.1:0-1279 GCF_001527695.2 Protobothrops mucrosquamatus | reverse complement strand
GTTAATATCCGAACATAAACTCGGCACATTCCAACATTGGATAAAAAATATCATGAGCAAATAGGGGATGCATCTTTCTGATCTTTTAAAGGACTTTCTAAAGTTATTTCATCTCATCAAACCAAGAAAAAACATAATATGTAGAGGCCCATGTTAATGTTAAGTGATGTAACAATAAAATTGAAGGAAGGAGGAAAAATATGACATCAGACATAATAGTAAATGCAACTTTCTATATGATCTCCATAGTCTGCATAAATCATTTATGGAGGTATTCTTCAACACTAACTTAAACCAGATCAGCTGGCACACCAGAGTGGGTTTCTCAGCAGAACGTGGCTTAAATAAGCCATGGCTTCTTACAAGGTTTCCTCTCAGCTGTTTAAATTACTTACTGGATTCCCATCAAGGAACATTTCAAAAATGATCAATCAACCACATTTCTTGACAGTAATGAGACTTATCACACTTTTAAAAAAATTCAGCAAAATACTGGTAAGTTCACTAGGACTGAATCATTGTATGGCATACAAAGACAGATATGGGATAATGTGTGTTTATTTTTCCTGCTGTAGACACAACTGACCCATGCAGCGTTAAGGCTGCTGCAGCCAAAGTCACAGAACATCTCAAAGGGGCTGGACTGAACCTGCTGATTAACAATGCAGGGATTTTAAAGCTGAGCACCGTGGAGACGGAAACGGCAGAAAACATGTCGGAGGTATACAAAACCAACGTCATTGGGCCCATGATCGTAAGTCAGGTAAGGATAATATATTGTCCACTGATGTGGGGGAATTGGCCATTTGGATGGAAGGGTTCTGCAGAATGGATACTAGATAGTTTGGATTTTGTTCTGGACTAAAGAAAACTCTGTGTTGATGATAGATTTTGTCCACTGACTTTGGGCCACTCACTCAGTCTCAACCTCAAGGACCTACTTCACCCAAGGCTAAACCATAAGCCCCTAAACGGGGCATAAACACATGAAATTAAAAAAAGATTGCCCCATAGTTGCACAATCAAGAGATATTTGATAGGCAATGGATATAGTGAGGGTGAAAAGATCGGGTTGGTTGGAGCAGAAATGAAAGAGGGATGGATCTATCTGATCTGGCTAGGGCACACTACTGATATTTATTGTTGAGCAGCTGATGGATTCTTTGGGATCTTGCATCATGAATTTTCATTGGTTAAGAGCTATCCCAGGTCCTCTTTGCAGAGGGGGTGGGTGCCCTTCATTTGTTTTGTCCTTCCCTTCCCTTCTCCAGGCGTTCCT
>NW_015425674.1:0-1279 GCF_001527695.2 Protobothrops mucrosquamatus | reverse complement strand
AATCTGTATCATCCATTCCAGGGGGTATTGCAAGAGTCATCCAGGGTTTATAACGAACTTCAACATGTTAAGGCCCCCCAGGAGTGCTGGGCTGGCTTTCCATTAAACAAAATTGTTCTTTTCCCCTTTTCCTAAATATTTAGAGTAGTACTCATTAGCTTCTGATAATTGTTCATGTCAGTACTGTTCTATGAGCTGTTTTCTGAATCTCTCTGTGAGGATTTCCAGTTTAACTAGGAAACAAACCATTGCCAGAAAAAACATTTGCAACACACATAAAAAAACCAGGCAATTTGCCTCATATTGTCTAGCAAAAATGCCCACCATAGCAATAATAAACAAAGTAGGCATGTAGGCACACACTAAAACAAACACATACCACAGCAAGCCAGACAAAACATTTAGAAGACCATATATTCTTTTGTATTCTTTTGTATTGTTATAGCCATCCTGTGTATTCTTTGCTACCCCTAGCTTTTTTTTTCTGAAGGCCATTTCCTAAATATACCGTATATTCCGGCGTATAAGACGACTGGGCGTATAAGACGACCCCCAACTTTTCCAGTTAAAATATAGAGTTTGGGCTATACACACCATATAAGACTACCCCTGTTCCAACGCACACCAAATAAAAATTAAAAAACATCAGATTTGATTTCAATATGGTAATTTTAATTCAAATGCTTATGACATGCAGGTACTTAGCAGGAAAACTATCACTTATAAACATAAGGCTGTTTGTCATCAAACATGTAAACAAAAAACAGTGCAAGTGGATTAAACTTTTCCTAATTCATTCTAAAGCTGAAAGGAAGGATAAGACAATAAACCCATGGGAGCTACCATGCTGTTTGTTTTCTAAGCCAGGGCGTTTCAACCTTTTCACCGACTGTACCACTTTTAGAATATGGCAACATTCGAGTACCACCAGTCACCCAGCAAGGTGTCAAAAGCTTGATGACAAAAAAAAAAAATGGAAAAAAGTGATAAAGTACAGGTAGTCCTCAACTTACAACAGTTTGCTTGGTGACTGTTCAAAGTTACAACGGCACTGGAAAAAGTGACATATGACCATTTTTTACACTTATGACCACTGCAGCATCCCCAGGGTCATGTAATTGACATTTGGATGCTTGGCAACCGATTCTTATTTATGATGGTCACATTGTTCCAGGGTCATGTGATCACCTTTTGCAAACTTGTGACAAGCAAAGTTAGTGGGGAAACCAGATTCACTGAACAGCCAGCCATGTTACTAATTTAATCTCTCTCCTTCTTT
>NW_015425673.1:0-1279 GCF_001527695.2 Protobothrops mucrosquamatus | reverse complement strand
GGAATTTGAATGAGAACAAAAAAATGTTCATTATAGTTCACGTCCTAAACGCCTTTTGTGGCATAAATAAGTATAAGACAATCACAAAGGGGGAGGAAAGCAATATTGCAACTACATCTTTTCCTTGAATAATGCTTTGATAGCTGCAGATAGCCCCAGGAACAGGCGCTGAAGACTAAAGCATGTATAACAAAGCACTGGAAGTTAAAGAAAGACAGCTGAAGTAAACTAAAATTCCTGCTTCACAAATTTCTTGCATGATAAGACCCTAATATGGTTTCCAAGTAAGTATCAGAGAAATTGGCACTTTGGGGAGTCCAATGACATTCCAAAGCTGCTCTCTTTTTCTATTCTTCTGTCTTTCAACCTGATTTTTAAATATCACATTAAAAACAAAGCTGGAAGAATCAATAAAATTTAAGATGCCCTTAAAATATCAGGATAAAATCAGTGTAAAACTTTTATTTTGTTATTCTTATGAAACTTCCATTTTCATCTGCATGCTATGCCAACTGCATTGCAGCCCTTTAGTTTAAGTCATCACACTGCTTCAGGGAATTGTCAGAATACAAGAGGAAACGGCACTACCACCAGTCAGAATGACATTGAAGTTTAGACCAGGGTTGGAAGAAAAAAAAAAGGGGGGGGGAAGCAAACGAATAACATGCTTGTCAAACTTTACAATCAATACAGTCATAACTCCAATCATTTTTTTTTGTTTTAATTAAAAATTACATACTTTTTTTTTTTTTCTAAAAATCTCTTTTTGGAAGGGAAAAGGTTTATTACCATGAAATAAAAAGTACATTTCGGGGAAACCGGTGCTCTCTGAACGGATGCACACAATCCTTCTCTCACAAATCAGCAGCTATATAGCAATATTCCATTTAAGCTTGAAGGGGTAATATAAATTTGCCAGTCAATTATTCAAATTGTAGCAAATCCCTGCATGATATATGTTCCTCAGGAGCATATGTGCAAATCGTTCAGCAAAGCAAAGTGCCTTTTTGGATCTGCTCCACAAAGCTGCCACAACTGCTCAAAGGCTTGTATACGGAGGTCCAAGACATTTCTGCTAGGACAGCAAGAGGAATGAAGTGAACACTGCTGGGCTTCTCCAGTATCTTAGCCCAGATAATAATGTTTCTTACATACAGCCAGTGGCTTGCAAGGGACAGTATAAAAATGCTGTAAAGCTAAAAACTGGTAAATAAAATAATATAAATCACTGGCTTTGTCGCTATACCAAATCCACTCCCCACTCCTTCATTGGGAAAAA
>NW_015425672.1:0-1279 GCF_001527695.2 Protobothrops mucrosquamatus | reverse complement strand
GGTGCCTCAAATCAATAGAAGCTTTGAGACGGAAGTATCCAGACTTTTCCTGGCTTGTGTATAGACAAATTCAAGAGAGATGGCGAATTGATAAAAAAACTGCTTTTTTTATGGAAAATGGGAATTTTTTGAAACAAGTAAGGGATGATGCTAAAGGACATATTAGAAGGATATATAATGTTTTATTAGAATTGGATTCTTCTGTTGATTTTTCTCTTCCTACACTTGTTGTTGAGTGGCTAAGTCATGTCTGACTTTTTGCAACCCCATGGACCACAGCAGACCAGCTCCCCCCTGTCCTCCACTGTGTCCCGGAGTTTGCTCAAATTCACGTTCATTGCGTCGATAATGCTATCTAACTATCTCATCTTCTGCCTTCCCCTTCTCCTTTTGTCTTCAATTGTTCCAACATCAGGCCTTTTCCAACAAGTTCTCTCTTCCCTTTGGTGGCTAAAATATTTGAGCTTCAGCTTCAATCCATTCTTCCAAAGAACTATGAATCTGATACTTGGCTTGGGGGAGTATTCAAGTTACTTCAATGGCATGAGCAAAGAAAAAAAAGTGTATTTCACCACAATTACATCCTTCCCAGGGCTTTATGTAGCTCTCTAACCCAAACAATACCTCAACCAGTCCAATATACTTTATACTAACCAAAAATAGCCATTTCAGATTAGACACTTCTGCCTTTGAGGCGTGAGATTTACAGAAACAGTTCTGCCTCTTTTTTTGGGAAGGAATTAATTTTTGCCGTAAACTTCGTTAAAGATGCAGCTAAAAGACAATAGTCCCTAAGAGCGAGAAAAGGAGCACAAGAAGAAACACGGTTTGGAATAAGGAGAGCCAAAGCATTCACACATTAAGCATTCCACATCCAGCTGAATATGCTGGTTGAACCGCCAAATTAAAACGCCTCGTCACTTCGCATAAATCTGAAAATCTTTTGCTTTTGTTCTCTCAGCTGAAAGATTTGGTGTGTCCTGTCACAGTATGTGTTTCCTCTCAGGATGCTCATGGATGATAAGACCTGGCAGTATAAATAAGAATAAATTCAGCTCCTAAGAGGAAGCATTCAAAATACCAAGAAATGTTACTGTATTCCGTCCTTTTTGGGTTACGGCATGCTCTCTCTCTCTCTCTCTCTCTCTCTCTCTCTCTCTCTCTCTCTCTCTCTCTCTCTCTCTCTCTCTCTCTCTCTCTCTCTCTCTCTCTCTCTCTCTCTCTCCCTCCCTCCCTCTCTCTCTCTCCCTCTCTCCCTTCGTCCCTCTCGCTGTCTCAC
>NW_015425671.1:0-1279 GCF_001527695.2 Protobothrops mucrosquamatus | reverse complement strand
CAAAATCTTAAATCTCCGAAAGTTCTTCACCGATTGCTTTGAAATTTTGACACAACGTTGCATTCGAATACGCGCGTGTTTTTATATACCTACTATTATATAGATGTCACACCTGTGACAGGTAAAAACATGCTTTTTTTGAAAAACAGCGCCATCTGTTGGACGTAAAAGCAACACACGCTACGATTTTACGATTCCATTTCAATGTTTCCGATTTACGAATGGAACAACAAAAAATATTGTATACCCACAAGCATTGTGAAATTAAACATATTAGAAACGTGCGCTTTCTCTTTTCTTTCTTTTCCATTTAACCAGACTGAGCCACAGCAACGCGTGGCCGGGTACAGCTAGTTTCCAATAAAACTGAAATAATAATAATAATAATAATAATAGTAAAGTTGGAAGGGACCTTGAAGGTCATCTAGTCCAACCCCCTGCTCAGGCAGGAAACCCTATACCATTTCGGACAAATGGCTGTCCAGTCTCTTCTTAAAAACTTCCAGTGTTGGAGCATTCACCGCTTCTGGAGGCAGGTTGTTCCACTGGTTAATATAGACATTATACATAGAAAACTCTAATTTTGTGACACAGTACAAGTCCACATATTAGGATTTATTTCAGGAATACTTTTTAATTAGAACTGAATCCTACATTAATTTACTTTTTAGTTATTCTGAAGATTGACACTTACTATCTTTACTTTTGCAAAACACACTAATCAGTCCATGGACGCTCCAGAAACACTCATGAAAAAAGAATATGTTTTCTAAACTGCATTAGGCCAAATGAAAACAAGCCCTTTTGACATGCCTTTGGGATTCCTTCTTGTCTGTTCTATTTCTTTAAAAAAAACAAGATATTGCATTTTGGGAGTTGGAACCAAGAAAATACCTTATGAAATGTGAATCTCTAACACTCACTGCTCCTGACAAGTAGATATTCTTCAACCTGAACTTTGCATCTGAATTCAGTTTAATACATTTGCCATCTATGACTGTGTTCACTTTACCTCTTATTTACACCTTTGTGTAACATTACAGAGAATGAGGGAGTTGGTGTGATTGGAAACATCCCTTCCTACTATAAATACACTTAGGGAATGGATACCATATGTGTCCAGAGGGCTTTCTAGACTTGCTTTCGTCATTCAACTTAAAACATGCTGGAAGGCTCCCAAGAGGGGGGAAAAGTCAATCTGGTGGTCTTCTGAATTTCCTGCACATATACACACAAAGCCAACCACAAGGCTTTCTGGCACAGCATTACCCCCAATTAA
>NW_015425670.1:0-1280 GCF_001527695.2 Protobothrops mucrosquamatus | reverse complement strand
TCAAGGGGTTTGCAAATTCTCCTTCCCACACCCTTTTCTTCATTTGCGGCATGTGAGCATGCCACAAAAGACTGCCTTGTTCTTTGTTGTGACTCGCTGGTGTGACATCAGAGATGGCTCTGCCCTGCTTTGTTCAATAATCAACCAACCTGGACATGTCACTGTTTCCCTCTATGGTCTTATTTACTTAAGTATGCCTTTGTTCCACTCACTTGCCGTAAGAGGTCAGTATTTATCTAAAGGTGCATTTTTAAAAATCTGTTCACATTGAAGGATGGTTTTACTTGTTGAAAAGTCTCTTTCCCTCCCTACTCTTTTCCCCTGGACACTCTGCAACACATCCTAATCACAACCCTGCTGAGAAATGGCCTGCCTTTCTTGATGACAGCAACGGCAGCATGCCCTTAATTTGTTCCCATCTGTTACACACTGACATTTCAACACCAACATCAACAGCAGCCAACATTTCCTTGCTTCAGCTAAAAATAGCAGCTCTCTCCATCAATTCACCACAAATGATTACTTATTAATAAGATGGAAATGATACCTAACCTGGGGCAGTAATTAGGTGAGAGAGGAAACTGACCTGAAGCGTTAGGAAATAACTAGAACTATTCTGATAAGCCTTAAGATATCCTTCAGGGGGAAAAAAAAGATCTAGGGCAGAGAAATCCCTCAGTTCTTACTCAACTTGATGAAAAAAAGATTTGATTTAAACATTACTTCAGAGTGGGAAAGAATTTCAGATGGGTTCTCACTGGTACTTATTTCATTATCAGGCAGGGAAGAGATGCGTGGATTGACTTTTCTTTTGCTGTACAATCAGGTCTTCAGATTCCCTGGCTTCTTACTCTTTAATTCACCCCGACATCTCTTCCCACTCAGCCTTCTCAGAAGCTCTGTTTCCCATTAAAGGACAGCCCTGTTCCTGTAAAAATTGTAGAGAATGTTTCCTTCCCAGGAAATAGGGATTACTCAATTTCAGGGCCAAAAATGAGATGGAAATTCTGAAAAGGCTAGTGGTGCCCAATTCAAATCACACATCAACATTAACAATATCAATAAATATGGGTTGAATTAGCAAATTATGATAACCCATGGTTAACTTACGTTTGCTTTATGCCATTAATGTAATTTATTCATTGGTTTCCTTTTTCGCATGGCATATTGACCCATAAATGAATGGGCTGAGATAAAAAAACACCAGGTTCGTACAAACTCAAGTATTACTCTCTCTCTCTCTCTCTCTCTCTCTCTCTCTCTCTCTCTCTCTCTCTCTC
>NW_015425669.1:0-1280 GCF_001527695.2 Protobothrops mucrosquamatus | reverse complement strand
TCACAGTGGCCTTTATGGCCAGGAAATTGCCTGATAGCTTTAATGAAGCCAAGTTCATTACTTTTAGCATGCTGGTCTTTTGCTGTGTTTGGATCACTTTCCTCCCTACCTACCTGAGCACCAAAGGCAAGTCCATGGTGGCCGTGGAGATCTTCTCCATTTTGGCCTCTGGAGCTGCTCTCTTGGCATGTATCTTTTTCCCCAAGTGCTACATTATTCTACTGAGACCCGATCTCAATTGTAGAGAGAATATAGTAAGAAACAAGAATTTCTAACTGATGCATGATCAGCCTCATTTATATTTGTCCTAGAGGCATATTTAGAATGTGATAAGATTTTGTAAAAAAAAAAATGATGCCATGAAGAAGGATTTTGTCCATAAACGAATTCCATCAAATGGTCTGTCATGTGAGAAAAAGAAACATAGAAGGAGTCTGTGTTAACTGACCCATAAAATAGCAAACTTGAATTCTCTGGTTTTCAATAAGCTTTAACAAAATGTTTATGGAAACATAACTGATATGATCTTTTATTAAGAGAATACTTCTTTGTTGATGATTATAAGAGGAGAAGGGTATGAAAATAACTGATTGTTAAATATGAATATGTATGATTACATCATCTATTTTTATGCATATATCAGTATCTCCTCCTTTCCCAAATGTATAAATATAAGAGAGCTTCCTTTGTCTTCAAGAGTTCCTCCCACTATTCTCTAAAGAGAATTTATCCAGGCCACAGTCTTAATAAAAAAAATACTTCATTGAGACTTGATTATTGGTTTTTGGTCCTGCATTTGAATCCCTAGTTGTTTTGGGAGGGAGGGGGCCTGAAGGATTAAGCAGTTATAATAGCCACATAAACATTACAGATAAGTCCTTGTTTAGCAACATTGATGAAATGATAATTTTGCAATCCATCACCCCTCCCAGCCATCCCTCCCCCATTGCCTTGCCCTGGACAATTTGCCACAGTACAATTTGATCTGGTGAGTTTGCCACAAGGAACATTTAGCCATGTGTGTCTCATCTGTTCCCAGACCAAAATTGGTCCCACAAGGTCCTTCCCACCACATTCACCTCCTCTCTTCCTCTTCCACTGCCTCCTGTAATTGGGGCCCCTTCCCCATTCTTTCATCTCCTCCCACATGACAGCCACTCTCAGCAAAGAGGAATTGGGGTCAAGTAGACTGCAGCCAGTAAGAGTCTCTGTCTACCAGCAATAGATTCAAAGGTAGGACACAACCGGTGGTTCTAGCTGGAGACTCATACAGAGGGCTT
>NW_015425668.1:0-1280 GCF_001527695.2 Protobothrops mucrosquamatus | reverse complement strand
GGAGGAAGGGTGGGAAGGAAGGAAGGAAGGAAGGAAGGAAGGAAGGAAGGAAGGAAGGAAGGAAGGAAGGAAGGAAGGAAGGGGAAAAGAGAGGAAGGGAGGAAGGAAGGGTGGGAAGGAAGGAAGGGGAAAAGAGAGGAAGGAAGGAAGGAAGGAAGGAAGGAAGGAAAAGGAAGGGAGGGAGGACATGGTCTATCCAACTAAGAACAGTCCCTCAAGATCTAGCATGATGTTGCCTAGTTGGTTCATGAAATGTCTGCAAGAAAACCACCCAGCTGAGAGAGCACCAAGGACCCCCCAGTCCTCCTCCTCCTCCCTGCAAACCCTTCTAGCCCTGATGATGTAACCTAGTTGGGTAATGAAACCTCTGCAAGAAAACAAGCAAGCTCAGAGAGTGCCAAGGACCCCACAGTCCTCCTCCTCCTCCCCACAAACTCCACTCCCTTCTAGCACTGATGCTGTTGCCTAGTTGGATACTGAGACGTCTGCAGGAAAGCAACCGCGCTCAGAGAGCACCCCGGACCCCGGAGTTCAACTCCGAGCTATTAGCCCACCTCCCACGATGCTGCTCTTCAGCCAGCCACATCGGGCATTTCCACTGGGTGCAAGGGCCCCGCCTGGACTTCCCAAATCTAACGGCTTCCCCTTCAATCCTCTGAAAGTCTCAGGTCGCTGGACACTGAATTTTCTCCAGAAATAAGGCGGACTGCTCTCCGTGTCTTTGCCTGCCACAGAACGTGAAGCGTGGCCTAAAATAGGGATTGCTACCTAGCAATTTGATATTTTTCCGCCAATGAATGAAAAGCCTGTGGTTTCCCAGCACCACAAGACCACAATTTTGGTATTTGAGGGAGGGGACTGGGGGGGTTTCCAATGGAAGTACTTTGCTTCAGGGAGATCTCCTACCCCCACCTTCAAAACCTATAAAAAAATATATAGTTGCAAAAAAATACTGGACTAAAATAAAAAGATGGATTGAAGAAATAATAGATCAACCGGTAGACTGGAAACCAGAGATCTTTTTGCTGGGTATTTTAAACAGGAAATATAGTAAAGAAATACGGTATTTAATTCTACATACAACAACGGCAGCAAGAATAGCATACGCACAGTTCTGGAAAAATGAGAATATACCATCAGAGGAAGAAGTGATAAAGAAAATCCTGGACTGTGCTGAGATGGACAAATTAACAAAAGAGATAAAAGAAAAAGAAGACACAGAATATTATTTAATATGGAGCAAGTGGTATGACTGGCTAGAGAGTAGAAACAAGAGAGAA
>NW_015425667.1:0-1280 GCF_001527695.2 Protobothrops mucrosquamatus | reverse complement strand
GCCTAGCCGGATCCCCCCAGGAGGAAGAAGGCAAGAAGCGCCCCCCAGTTCCCCCCCGCCCTGCCCAGGGAGGGACCCCCCAGTATGGAGAAGGGGGAGGGAGGGAGGGGCGGAGACGCAGCCGCGGGAGACCCTCAGCTCCGCCGGCCTGGATGCGGGGGGGGCGAGGGGGGAGAAGACTTCAAGGGGAGCCCCTTGCAGAGAACGAACCTTCGCTACTGCGCAGGCGCCATGTGGCTCATGGATGGAAGGAAGCAGGACGCCGATTGGTCGCTTTGGGGAGGGCAGCGATTGGCAGGAGGACTCATCGGGGCGGTCCATTCAAAGGAAAGAGGAAAAGCTACCGGTAACAGGCAAAGGGATCGCAGCGAAGTCCCGCCTCCACTTCCGGAAAAGAATAGAACTTTGGCGCCTAATTGATTCGGCCGCGGGCTGGCTCGCAATCCAGGTAGGGCGCAAGGGATGCTGGGAGTCGCAGTCCGAGAGGCTCTCTGGCGGAGGAGGGAACCCCAGGAAGGAGGGGGGAGCCCGAGGCCTGGTCTGGCGGGACGGGCGCTGGGAGGGAGGCCTGCCCGGAAAGTCTCACTGAGAGGCCGAGGCTTCGGCCTTCCTCCCAGGGCGGGCCTGGGACTCCCCTCCGGGGAAGGGACGAAGCCCTGACCCGCCTCTCCTCCTCCCCCTTCGCCCCTGCAGGAGGACGGGCGAGCCCGGCGGAGGAAGGAAGGAAGGAGGCGCCGCCCGAGAGGAGAGGAGGCCCCGCGGAGCAGCCCATGAGCCGAAGGGGACTCCGGGAAAGGAGGCCGCCTGGAGGGAGAAGCGGAGAGCAGGAAACGGGCGGAGACTCCTTCGGGAGAAGCGGAAGACTCGGGAATCCCCAGAGAATCCAGGAGGGAGGAGAGAAATATCAGTGCGCAGAATGTGGAAAATCTTTCAAAACAAATAGAGATCTTAAAAAACATTTAAGAATCCACACAGGAGAAAAACCATTTAAATGCCTGGAGTGTGGAAAGAGCTTCAGTGAGAGGGGAAGCCTTTATACACATCAAAGGATCCATTCAGGAGAGAAACCGCATAAATGCCTGGAGTGTGGAAAGAGCTTCAGTCAGAGCGGAAGCCTTTGTGCACATCAAAGGATCCATTCAGGAGAGAAATCGTATGGATGCCCTGAGTGTGGAAAGAGCTTCAATCGGAGGGGATACCTTTATAAACATCAAAGGATCCACTCAAGAGAGGAACAGTATAAATGTCTGGAGTGTGGAAAGAGCTTCAGTCAGAGGGGA
>NW_015425666.1:0-1280 GCF_001527695.2 Protobothrops mucrosquamatus | reverse complement strand
GGGATATCCAACCCTGGAAAAAGGGGAGGGGCCTAAAGCAGAGGGCGGGGCGGAAGGGAGCAACGTCCCATTCTTTATGCAGAAAAAAGAACGGGGGGGGGCAGAGACCCAGGGCCAATCAAGCCCTCCCCCAGGGGCGGCTGAGAAATGGGGTGCAGGGAGGGGGGGCGACCCCAGCAGGAGACCCAGAGCCCCTGATGGTCCCGCCCTCCCCAAATGTGAAGCCTTTAAAGCCCCCCCCCAGTGAGTGTCCCCCCACCACGGCTTGTGATGAGGGGGGAATCCCACCGAAAATGGGGGTCCCCCTTGGTTCAGCCCAGGTTTTGCTGGGGAGGGGGCAAGGAGATAAGGGAGGGGGGGAGAGATGCCAATGCTTGCCTCTCTCTGGCTCCAGGGAAGCGGGCTCCGAGACGCGAGTCAGGGCTCCGAAGGGCACGTGAGGACGCGGGACTCCTTTGACGGAGGGGAGCCCCATTCAGACGTCGCCCAAAGGGCCAGGAGAGCCTCGCCCCCTCCTCTCCGGCCTGCCCGGGAGCAGGACCCCCCCCCCCCTTTCGCCTCCCCGGCAAAGCAGGAGCGGAACCTGCCCCGCTGCAAGCGGCTCCGCAGGCCTCGCCCGCGGCACCTCGCGCTCCCAATCCCGGGACACGTGGACGGCGCCGGAGCCGCCGCGGGACCCAGATCCGGACGGGCCCCGCCAAGAGAGAGAGAGGGCAGCAGCCGCCGCGCAAGAACCCCCCGCCGGGGGGCAAAGCCGGAGAAGCCGCAGCCTTCCCACGACCGGCTGTCACGGGTCAGCCAGCCAGCCAGCGAAGCGCTCGTGCGAAGCCGCCCTGCGAGCGCAAAGAAGGCCGGTCGGGGAGGGGACGGGGGGGGGGACCGAGGCCGCCGACTCTGCGCCCCGGGACCTCGGCAAGGTCAAGGCCCGGACGCCGAGGGGGACACAGTTTTCCCGGCTCCCCGGACGCCGCTGCGAGGACTTCGCTTCCTTTTTTCTCTCTCTCTCTCTCTCCGTTCCTCCTTTGGGCGCAGACGGGCAGGGCGAGGGCGCCCCGGGGCATGTGCAAAGCGCCCCGCTCTTTCCCTCCCTCCCTCCCTCCCTGCCGCCGCAGGCTCACCGGGCACCTGGACGTAGAGGGAGGCGAAGGCGGCCAGGAAGGCGGCGGCCAGGCCGCGCAGGAAGAGCTGCCGGGCCAGGCGGGGACCCTCCGCGGCCATGGCGCGCTCGCTCGCTACAATGTAGCCGCTGGGGGGGCGGGGACAGAACGCGGGGACGGGGA
>NW_015425665.1:0-1280 GCF_001527695.2 Protobothrops mucrosquamatus | reverse complement strand
AAGAGGGTCCAGGGAGGGGGTCCAGGGAGGGGGCCTGGGAAAGGGGTCCAGGCAGGGGGGCCTGGGAGTGGGTCTGGGAAAGGGGTCCAGGAAAGGGGCCAAGGAAGAGGGTCCAGGAGGGGGATCAAGGAAGGAGGTTCCGGGATGGGGTCAATGAAGAGGGTCTGGTAAAGGGGTCAAGGAAGAGGGTCCAGGAACGGGATCCAGGGAGAGGGTCTGGGAAAGAGGTCCAGGAAGGGCGTCCAGGAAGAGGGTCCGGGAAAGGGGTCCAGGAAAGGGGGTCAAGGAAGAGGGTCCAGGAAAGGGGGTCCAGGAAGAGGGTCCAGGAAGGGAGTCCGGGAAAGGGGTATGAATTGTCTCCTAGGACAATTTCACTGGTGTGTCAGTCAGTCTCCTGCGTCCACCAGCCGGTTCAGGAACAGGACGACTCCACCTCACGGGCAGTGGGGAGGGGGTGACCCTCTTTGGGTGGCCCCTCCAATTCCCGCCTGCGTCTTCTAGGGGGGAACCTCCGAGCGAGGCAGCCTCTCCTTCGGCTGATCCCGTTTCGCCTGTCACGCCGCAACCCCCGAGATTGGCGCTGTGCGACTCGTCTGGAAATGGCTGGAAACAACCCAGGTAAAGTCTCGGGCCCTGGGGTGGGGTGTGGTGGTGGTGGCGGGATGGGGTGGGGGCGACTGTCCTGGGTGGCGGGAACAGGGTGCGATGGACGTACGCTGCTGACCGGGTCCCCATCTTGTTTCTTCTCCCCTTTTGGGGTCGCAGGGCCTGATCAGAGGATCTTCCTGGTGGGCAGCACCGGAAGTGGGAAAAGCGCGACGGGAAACACCATCCTGGGAAGCAACGTCTTTAAGTCTAAGATGTGTTATAGGTCACCGACAAGGATTTGCCAAAGGGAGGAGACCCTGTGGAATGGCAGGAAGGTTGTGGTGGTGGATACGCCGGGCTTTTTCAACACTGGGTTTCCATATTTAAAAAGGGTGGCGGAGCTCGAGAAGTGTGTGAGGTTTTGCACCCCGGGTCCCCACGCTATTCTGTGGGTCATGCGTCATGGCCGTTTCACCCGGGAGGAGATGGAGACGCTTCAGCTGGTCAAAGAGGTGTTCGGTCACAAGGGCAAGAATTATATGATCCTTTTGTTCACCCGCAAGGAGGACCTGGAAGGCGCGACTCTGGAGGAATACATATCCCACGGAGACGTCTCCCTTCAGGCAGCGGTGGCCCACTGTGGGCGCCGCTGCCTGGCCTTCAACAACAAGGCCGAAGGAGAAGAACGGGAG
>NW_015425664.1:0-1280 GCF_001527695.2 Protobothrops mucrosquamatus | reverse complement strand
AAGTATTCAGAGTTAAAATCCCTTTTAGCATTAATGTGGATCTCCCTATTATGTTTAACTTGCACAAGCTCTTGAATGCTCTTTTTGTTTCAAAACTTGTTTTGCATTTGATTACACCTCTCTCTTGAAGATTAAACAGTGACTTTGTAACAGTGCAGGCTTCTGCTATTACTGGGAACTTTTCAAGAAGCTAATTCCCCAAAAAATAATCTGTGGTGGTTTTGGCAGCAGCTAAGTTATGGGTCAAGCTATTGCTATAGCAACAATTTCCAGGTTAATGTTTATTACTGAGAAAAAATTCTTTAGGTCAGTTGTAATTGCCTTCTATGAGGTAAGGTTTAAGTTTAGATGCAATATAATGAGTTTTTCAGTGGCAATTTGAGTCAACATCCAGTTTGGGCATAAAACATTAACCTTCCCCAAAATAATATGGGGAAGTATGGCTACTTAAGACATTTCATTATGTTAAACATATTTTATTTAAATATTTAAAAGCTATGTAACCCTCGAATGGTTTTAGCACTTTGCTTGACACCCTCCTGATTTTGGACCACAACTTCCACAATCCCTGGCCATTGAGCAGGGTGGTTAGGACTGTTGGGAATCCAAAGCATCTGAATGATACCATTTTGCTTCCCCTGGATTATGTCCTTCTGCCAGACTGATGTGATCCTCCTTTCTTTTTCAGTAGAGATCTGACTAAACATCTGGAGTCTTTTGCTTTGGTTCCAGACTAACTGCATCTTTCAGAATGAATTTAAAACCAGATAGTCTTAGCTACAATTAGGGGAGAAAGACATCACTAATTTACAATGATGGCCTGGTAAACACCATTTAGTTATATTTTACCAAACTATGGTAAAGGTGACTTCTTGTGAGAGAGAGTAGAACTCATTCAGCATTGAGAAAACTGGGCCAATATCTTATTATTATTATTATTATTATTATTATTATTATTATTATTATTATTATTATTATTATTATTATTATTATTATTATTTTAATTTGTATACCGCCCTTCTCCCATAGGACTCAGGGCGGTTCACAGCATATTAAAAACAAATAATATACACAAAATACAAAAAAAAATACAAAATACAAAAATACAAAAATACAAAAAATAAACCCCGATAAAAGCCGAATTAAAACCAAATATTATCAGCTGTGTTTCCGATTAAAATACTTTTAAAATTATCCCTGCCTAAAATCCTCCCTAGGTCAGGCCCGCTTGCTGAAAAAGCCATGTCTTGAGGGCGCGGCGGAAAGTAAGGAGATCCGGA
>NW_015425663.1:0-1280 GCF_001527695.2 Protobothrops mucrosquamatus | reverse complement strand
TCCAAGAAGGCTCCACACCCATTTGCACCACTTAGGTGACCCTGAGGACACAGATAAGACTCCAAGTGGCCTCAGCAACTCTCCAAAAGGAGGCAAATGACCAGCTGTCTGCAAGAAGTATAAATCCTTCCCTTCCCCACCATCCGGTCAGAGCTGAAGAAGCTTCTTGGATGAGAAGCAAAACGTCTTCAAAGAAAAAACAAGAGAAGTCCAGTTGCCTCTTGAAAAAAGCACCTTTGGGACAACCATGCCCTGGGGGATGACAGAACATCTTCATAGACAATTAGCCAAAGTGGATCTCTGGTAATAATAATAATAATAAAGTCGGAAGGGACCTTGGAGGTCATCTAGTCCAACCCCCTGCTCAGACAGGAAACCCTATACCATTTCGGACAAATGGCTGTCCACTCTCTTCTTAAAAACCTCCAGTGTTGGAGCCTTCACCGCTTCTGGAGGCAGGTTGTTCCACTGGTTAATTGTTCTCACTCTCAGGAAGTTTCTCCTTAGTTCCAGGTTGTTTCTCTCCTTGATTAGTTTCCATCCGTTGCTTCTTGTCCTGCCTTCTGGCACTTTGGAGAATACACGGTCCCTGTGAAGAGATCTTCCCAGGCTGAAGCCCAGATCCAAGATGCTGATGATCTTAGTCCAAAGGCAGGTCTGCTTTTGTCTCCGAGAAGGATTCCCAACTCCCGGCCCTAACCCATCTCCTCCCCAGGGGATGCCGAGCGATTAGCCGTCCTGCTGAGGGGCACCGGGACCCCTCCCTGTGCGACTGTCATTTCTGCCCTCCGTTCCTTCCCAACATGGACGGCTTTCATGCTCTACAAATCACCTTTCCTCCAGCTGAAGCCACGGCACCTGAGCTCCAATAATAGCCCTCATTTTCCAATACAAATTGAATTACGAACCATCACGGGCCCGTCTCTGCCACGAAGCCTCTAATCCCCAGCCTTTTCCCCTCTCGGGGGGGGGACCCTTCTCTGTCGACGACAAGCAAGGTGGTCTCCAGGAGTCACCCCTGGACTCTCTGCATAATTCTCTCCTCCCAGCAAACATTTTTACATCAGACGTGATTTATGAACAGCCTGGCCTAATTGCTTTTGTAATTAATTATTTCTGGTCTGTTGATCGGAGGAGACACATCTCGTAATCAGTGCGAAATCCAATTTCCAGATTCTATTAACACCTCGCCGGGATGCAGAGATGACAGAAGTGTCTGGTCCCCAAGGGGGGTGGGTGGGGGGTGGGTGGGATGGGAGATCTCAAGGGGTCTCGAGGGG
>NW_015425662.1:0-1280 GCF_001527695.2 Protobothrops mucrosquamatus | reverse complement strand
GCTAGCTGGAACAACCACGTCTTGAGGGCGCGGCGGAAGGAAGGGAGATCAGGGATCACCCTGATCTCTGGGGGCAGTTCGTTCCAGAGGGTGGGAGCTCCCACAGAGAAGGCCCTCCCCCTTGGGGTCGCCAGCCGGCACTGCCTGGCCGACGGCACCCTGAGGAGACCCACTCTGTGAGAGCGTACAGGTCGGTGGGAGGTAATCTGTGGCAGGAGGCGGTCTCGAAGGTAACCAGGTCCGATGCCATGGAGCGCTTTAAAGATAATAATCAACACCTTGATTGTTGTGTGCATAATATGAGAAACCGCCCTCCCCAATACAGGTAGTCCTTGACTTACAACCATTTAGTTAGTGACCGTTTGAAGTTACAACAGCACTGAAAAAGAGTGACTTACAACTGGTCCTTGCACTTACAACTGTCACAACATCTCTGCAGTCTCAGGATCAAAATTTGAGCACTTGGCAGCAAAAAGACATCCATTGGGGAAACTGGACTTGCTTAACAACCACATGATTCACTTAACAACCACAGTGATTTGTTTAACAAAAGCTGTAAAGATGGTTGTAAAATCGATTTTGACTCAACTTACAACTGTTGACTTATGACAGAATTGTGGTCGTTAAATTGAGACTACCTGTATATGTCATTTTCTCAGCCTGATATGGAAAGAGATATACATGTGCTTTAAGGGCAAAAAGGTGCTTCAAAAAGCTCACAGGAAGGCACAAGTGTCTCTGGCCTGCAACTTCTTAAACCAAACTCTTCTTTTCCTGGGATCACATTGCAACTGCAGAAGGTGGTTACGCAATCCCAGGGAAAAATACAACTGCAGAAGGCTGTTGGTGTCCCTGTGTGCTCTTAAACACCTATTTTATCCTACTGATGTATTCTCACTGTCCTTTTTAGTTATTTTATTGTTCTATAATTTTACTTTTGTTTCCACTTTTTTTGGGTGAGATAGGCAGCAAATAAATTTAACAATAAATAAATTTGTCCAGCTGCAAAGTTTGCTGTTACAATCTTTCCATTCATTTTCATTTTTCCCTTCCAAACACTAACTAACCAGGTCCAAGCCTGGCTAGGTTTCAAATTCAAACAAACTACAGTAGTAGCACATCCAGTTTCTCATTCTAGATCACAGACCAGGCTTTGATCTTAGAAGGGAGAAAAAACGTTGGATCATGTACCCGATTCCACGTCTTGCTTTCCGTTCCTTAAAGGAAAGGAATACCTGAGAAGGGTGTGGGGCAGGAGTCCGGTAGGGCAGGAAGAGATT
>NW_015425661.1:0-1280 GCF_001527695.2 Protobothrops mucrosquamatus | reverse complement strand
TTATTATTATTATTATTATTATTATTATTATTATTATTATTATTATTATTATTATTATTATTATTATTATTATTATTATTATTATTATTATTATTATTATTATTATTGTTGTTGTTGTTGTTGTTGTTGTTGTTGTTGTTGTTGTTGTTGTTGTTGTTATATTACTGCTAAAATAGATAAAGACAGGAAGCTGCCAGAGAAGCTAGGAACTGATCTAGTAGTAGAAAGAAGTTAGTGATATGATGGTTGTATTGATTGTGTTTGCTGGTTCAAAACAAGCTCCATATGATCTCTATTTTTTTTTTTTTGTAATCTTTTTAGAGAACCTTTAATATTTTTGCATAGAGAATTATGCTATATTTATATTACTGTTATTTTTTTCCAGGTAGTCCTCAATTAACAACCACAATTGGAATTAGAAGCTGACTAGAAGCTAAAGGAGCCCATAGAATAGAGGTGTTTTGGGGACAAATGTTGAAGTGCCCAATCCTACCCAGCCTGCTGCACCAGTCTGAGTTTCTGACCAATCACCAAGTACAATTCCATGAAGAATGAATTAAATTGATAAGATACAATACTTGATCTTAGCCAAAAGACTAAGAATTATGTCTATGTGAAAAATATTAGAATAGTTCAACCCTGAAGTGACAAGGTCCTGCATGAATGCTCATGTTTCCTGATCCAGGAAAGGTTGCTGATGGCATTCAAGATGTAAATATGCAAAAGGTCTTCTGGCTATAGAGTCTGCCTGTTGTTCAGATAGGAAATATGAGTCCAGGAGAACCCCAAATTACAAGCCCATTCTATCAAGGGCACATGACTCTGTCAACAACTAAAGGTTGTCCATATCTGGAATCAGAAGGTTTCTGTATTCACAGTTACATTGCCTTGCTAGGAGCTAGCCTGGCTTTCTCATCTAGGCCTTAACAGCATCCAGGTACTGAGACAGTTAATCTCTACCACATCGCCTATCATGTGGTATCAGGCAAACATATCTGCATTTTAGACTATCAATCTCAGCCACTCATTTAGGAAGGACTGTATAAACTCTAGTCTGAAATATCTGAAGAGCATCAGTAAAATTAAAGAGATACATACAGCAGCTAGCCATGAAGCCTTTTGTAAGTCCCAATTCATTGCAGCCTCTACAAAAAGCCCTAGACATCCTCATTTTGACCTTGGTATTATTGCTCTGTTTTTCATTTAGCAACTCACCCAAGGGGAAGGCAGGTTTTGTTGCCAAGTGGAACCAAGCACAAAATCTAATGTGAAAATCCAGG
>NW_015425660.1:0-1280 GCF_001527695.2 Protobothrops mucrosquamatus | reverse complement strand
ATCATGCCAGACAAATCTTATTGCATTCTTTGACCAAGTGACAAAATTAGTGGACCAGAGGAATGCTGTGGATATAATTTACTTGGACTTCAGTAAGGCATTTGACAAAGTAGATCACAACCTACTACTTGATAAGATAGAAAAATGCGGGTTAGACAGCATCACCACCAGATGGATCCGTAGCTGGCTGACCGGCCGTGCTCAGCGTGTGGTCCTCAATGGAACCGCATCTACATGGAGGGAAGTGTGTAGTGGGGTGCCCCAGGGCTCTGTTCTGGGCCCAGTGCTCTTTAACATCTTCATCAACGATTTGGATGAGGGGATAGATGGGGAACTCATCAAATTTGCAGACGACACCAAGCTGGCAGGAATAGCCAACACTCCAGAAGACAGGCTTAGGATACAGGAGGATCTGGACAGACTTGAACACTGGGCGCTATCTAACAAAATGAAATTCAATGGTGAAAAAAGTAAGGTTCTACATTTAGGGAAGAAAAACCAAATGTACAGGTATAGTATAGGGGGTACCTTGCTCAATAGTAGTAACTGTGAGAGGGATCTCGGAGTCCTAGTGGACAATCACTTAAATATGAGCCAGCAGTGTGCTGCAGCTGCCAAAAAAGTCAACACAGTGCTAGGCTGCATTAACAGAGGGATAGAATCAAGATCACGTGAAGTATTAATACCACTTTACAATGCCTTGGTAAGGCCACACTTGGAATACTGCATCCAGTGTTGGTCACCACGATGTAAAAAAAATGTTGAGACTCTAGAAAGAGTACAGAGAAGAGCAACAAAGGTGATTAGGGGACTGGAGGCTAAAACATATAAGGAACGGTTGCTGGAATTGGGTATGTCTAGTTTAATGAAGAGAAGGATGAGGGGGGACATGATAGCAGTGTTCCAATATCTCAGGGGCTGCCACAAAGAAGAGGGAGTCAAGCTATTTTCCAAAGCGCCTGAAGGCAGGACGAGAAGCAACAGATGGAAACTAATCAAGGAGAGAAGCAACCTAGAACTAAGGAGAAACTTCCTGACAGTTAGAACAATTAACTAGTGGAACAACCTGCCTCCAGAAGCAGTGAATGCTCCAACACTGGAAGTTTTTAAGAAGAAACTGGACAGCCATTTGTCCGAAATGGTATAGGGTTACCTGCCTGAGCAGGGGGTTGGACTTGATGACCTCCAAGGTCCCTTCCAACTTTTTTATTATTATTATTATTATTATTATTATTATTATTATTATTATTATTATTATTATTATTATTATTATTATTATT
>NW_015425659.1:0-1280 GCF_001527695.2 Protobothrops mucrosquamatus | reverse complement strand
TCTACCAGTCAAAACACTGCACTCTAACAATCTGAAGTTTTATTCAAATTCTAGGGAATGTTTAAAATGTTTAAATGTATACTGTGCTTTCCAACATTCGTTCTTCCCAAGTATGGGGAGGGGAGGGAAATGGGCACTTGGACAATCACAACTTAGCTTATTAAAGCTGAAAACATGTGTTCCCAGTAGAGAGCACGCCATTTCTGCCCTTGTATGTGCTGGGAGACAAGCCAAGTCTTCAGTTACTTGAGTTTCCCAGTTCATTCAAACTTGAGACTAGTTTGTGGCTTTTGAACAATTGTAGCTATAACACTGGATTTAAACCCTGAAATTGTTAACCATGGTTCCCTGGCTTGAATTAAAATGGAAAACTATGCTTACTTATTGGAATATGGGGAAAGAAGAGAGAGGGGAGGGGGAACGGAGGGGAGAGATGGGAGGAGAAATTCTGGGCTCAGTTACAGCCATAAATCAAGGACTTATGTAACACACACACACCATCCATACATATCATTTCTGGGCCCAATTCAAAATGCCAGTCCTGATGTTTAAAGTTTGAATCTGGCTAGAATCGGCACAGTTCAAGGATCACTTTTGTTTTATCCTAATGGTAGACTAACATCTAAAAAAAGCCTACGTGGTAGTCTTGAAGATGCTCTCAAATTCAAGGGTTGAGGGGTCCTTGGTGCTCTCTAAGCTTGCTTGTTTTCCTGCAGATGTTTCATTACCCAAACTAGGTAACATTATCAGTGCTAGTAAGGAGAGCTATTTGCTGTCCGTTTATATTCTAGCAGCTTGCCTGTCTGGTGTTGGTGAGGTCCTTTGGTTGAACTGTTGGCTTCTTTGGCAGTTCCTTGATTGGGGTATTGCTTGATGGTTGGTCTGATGTTAACCTCTGGAGTTAATCTATGCTGGTCTGGGTGCTGATTGCTGGTGAAGAGGTACTGGGGTCTTTTGTTCCTTTTTGGGCTGGGTGATAGTCTCTTTTGCATAGTCTGTAGATGTTGTTAATGTCTATGATTTGTCCGAGTCCTAGGCTTCTAGAAATTCCCTGGCTTTTTGGACTTGGCTTGGTCTAGGACAGTGATGGCGAACCTTTTAGAGACCGAGTGCCCAAACTGCAACCCAAAATCCACTTATGCATCGTCGAGTGCCAGGTGGGTGTGGCCCATTGGCTGGGTGTGGCCAATTGGGTGGCCGTGGCCAATTGGGTGGGCATGGCTGCAGTGGTAATGGCAGACTGGGTGGGACTAAAAAGTTCAATCAATCAATTCCAACTT
>NW_015425658.1:0-1280 GCF_001527695.2 Protobothrops mucrosquamatus | reverse complement strand
CTGAAGAGGGCGGCCGGGCGATTATCTGATGACGCGATGAGCGAGGAATAGTAGTTAGTCCTAGTCACCCCCATCGCCACTAGGTAGGATCTAAGATGTATCCTTACCTGTGTTCGATCGGATTCGGTTCGGCTGGCCCTCCAACTGCTCTCTAGGCTTCTTTTCCGACGCTTCATCTCTCTCAGCTCCTCGGTGAACCGAGGAGCCAATCGAGATCTACGTCGGGTCAGAAGCCGCAAAGGCACGACTCGGTCCAATGCTGCGGCGGCAGTTGTCTCCCAAGCCGCCGCCTGATTTTCCGCCGAGTCGTGGACCAGACCCTCCGGATATGGCCCAAGCTCCATTAGGAACCTCTCAGGGTCCATCAGTCGCCTGGGACGGAACCATCTAGGCGGTTCCGTCTCCCTGCGGCGAGGGGGAGCGGTCCGGAAGTCCATCCTTAGGAGAGAATGATCTGACGATGACAAGGGCTCAATAACTATCTCCCCTAATGTCAGATCATTCTGCCACTGGCCCGAGACAAAAATCAGATCCAGCGTGTGTCCACCCGTGTGAGTGGGGGCATGTATTAATTGGGTCAAGTCCAAGGCCGTCATGGAAGCCAAGAACTCCTGAGCTGCCGCCGACGTCTCACCCACTGATGGCAGGTTGAAGTCCCCCAAGACCATAAGTCTGGGGGTCCCAACCGCCACCCCGGCTATCACGTCAGCCAGCTCAGGCAGGGCTGTTGATACATAGCAGGGAGCCAGGTATATAATCAACAAGCCCACTTGTACCCCTTGCCCCCATTTCACAAGGAGGGACTCCACGCCGTCTATCTGAGGTACAGTGGTCTCCCTAGGACAAAGGCTCTCCCTTATAATGACCGCTACCCCCCCGCCCCTACCCCGGGTCCTCGGCCGATGAAATGCCTGAAAACCCGGCGGGCAGATGTCTACTAGAGGTACTCCTCCTTCTATGCCTAGCCAGGTCTCAGTAATACCTGCCAGGTCCGCACCCCCCTCTGAAATAAGGTCTTGTATGAGGGGGGCCTTATTAACCACGGACCTGGCATTACATAGCATCAGCCGATAGTCCCGGGCCGGAGGGTCTAAGTCTCCTGGGGACCGAGTAGAGACCTGAGGACCGGAGCACCCACAAGCTTGTAAATAGCGTGTGCGTGCTCCCCTAACTTGATATGGTCCTCTGCTCCCGCTATATCTGCCCCTCCCACTGACCGTACTGATACCTCCCTCCTGCTTCAACCCCCCACCCTCCCCCCCCACCCTTTCTACACCGCA